>NC_066635.1:22298518-22584642 GCF_025201925.1 Gopherus flavomarginatus | reverse complement strand
GTGCGTCATGAAATGAACAAAACAAGGCAACTATGGAGTGATCTGGCTCCTGTCGCCCAGTCCTAGGTCCTGACAGTCAGAGGCTAGGGATGCCCTGAGTGTGGGGTTGTGTCCCTGCCCAGCCTGGCTAATGGCCGTTGAGGGACCATCCTCCATGAACCTGGCTCATTCTTTTTGGAACCCAGCTGTGCATTTGGCCTTCACTGTATCCCCTAGCAAGGAGTTCCACAGTTAACTGCTTTCTCCGGAGAGGCACATCCTTCGGTTTGTGTTAAACCTGCAGCCTGGGTTTTCTAGCCCTCGCTCACAGCTCCACGTTGGGTTTAGAATATCCGTCCTAACCTCCTGCCAAGGTGAACAGTCCCCGTCGTGTTACGCTGTCCTCGTGTGGACGTTGTTCCCTACACCGGAACGTTTCTGCTACTCTACTCTGTGGTTTTGCCAGTTCTATGACACTGAACTGGGGTGACCAGAGCTGCACACGGGATTCCAGGTGTGGGCATCCTGTGGATTTATAGGGTGGCATCCTGACACTTCCTGCCGTCTGTTCGCTCCCAGGTCCCGTGTTCACCCTGCTGGTGGTAAGAGCTGGTGGGGAGACAAGCTGGAGCTGAGCAGTTCCTCTCCATGGACCAGCTTAGGGCTGAACTGTGCCGTGCTGGGCTGGTGGGCCGGGCTAGCTCAGGGAGTCGCAACCAGCCAGCCAGGGGCGCCCCTTTCATAAGAGCACAGGACCCTTGGAGGGGGCATTGCCCTGCCCGCTGCTGTTTCTGGGCAGTCTCAAGCCAGGCGAGCAGAGTTCTGTCCATCCAGAGTGGTGCTTCCCCTGCATCCCTGGCCGGCTCACTCCATGTTCAGTGTCTGCCAGCCTGGGATTCGGGGTGCACTGTGACAGCCCCCCACAGGGTTCAGAGCACTGCAGGTTCTTGCACCAGCCCAGACAGCCTCCCTGGAGATGGCCAGGTGGTGGGGGAGGGAGCTCAGTTTTAGGAATATTTTGGGTTTGAAAAAGCTTCTTGCCCGCATGCAGCTCTGCCAGTGCCCCCCAGTCCCGATCCACAGACCCTTGCTAGCCCAGCCCTGAGCTCCCCACCCTCAGCTCTGCCGGTGCCCCTTAGTCCCGACCCACAGCCCCTGCTAGCCCAGCCCTGGGCTCCCCACACCCCACCCAGCTCTGCCGGTGCCCCTCAGTCCTGACCCACAGCCCCTGCTAGCCCAGCCCAGCCCTGCCCCCCCCCAGCTCTGCCAGTGCCCCTCAGTCCCAACCTGCAGCCCCCTGCTAGCCCAGCCCTGGGCTCCCCACCCCTAGTTCTGCCAGTGCCCCTTAGTTTCAACCCACAGCCCCCTGCTAGCCCCTTTCTGTGTCAGTCCCCTCCCCCATATCGAGCACAGGCTGGCAGCTTGGGCAGTTGCATTGCATATTGTGGATGGGGACTGGGCAAACGCCAAGCTCTGCACTCCCTGCCCTACACAGCCTCCGGGGGGTGGGTGAGGACGTGGGCAGGTGTCTGGCGCTGCGAGGCTGAGCGGACGGGGCATGCAAGTGACTGCCCAGTGCAGACGGACCGTCTCCAGCCGGGCAGCTGGGATGGGCGAGGTGCCGTGCAGAGGGCGTGGCTGGGGGTACAGTTTGTCCCTGCCTGGCATTCCCTTCCTCGATCATGCGGCGGCAGGAGGTAACTGCCTGAGCCAGAGTTGCTCTCCCCTCTGCTGCGTGAGTTTGGGGAGGGGGAAGCTGCCGCAGTGGCAGAGCCCCCAGGCTGAGCTGGGGGGTTGGGGGGCTTCCTTTGACAAGGTATTGTGTGTTGCCATGGTCACAAGCGCCTTGCAGAGTAGCCATCTCCCTTTGCATCCCCCCGGGGCCAGGACGCTGCCTGTTCCCGCCCTGCCGCGGTCCCCAGCATGTGGGCAGGGGGCACCCGGACGCTGCCCTGGGAGCTCTGGCCTGGCTCCACGCTCCCCTGCAGGAGCAGAACCCCGGGGACAGGCCCCTCAGCTGCTGGCCCCAGCTCCATGCCCAACCCAACTGACCCTATGCCGGCAGCTGGCCCGAGCCCAAGGAGGTCGGAGCTGGGGCCGCAGAGCAGTTTCTGGGGCCTTCCAGAGCAAGCAGGGCGGGGGGCAGGCAGCCTGCATGTGGGCCCCCAGCCACGTGCTGGGGTCCTGCGCTGCCTTCGAGGCGGAAGCTAGCTCCCAAGTCTCAGGCTCTGTGGGGCATGCCAGGCACACGGCTGGGCGGGCACATTCGCCCCGGCGGGCAGCAGGGCAGGCAGTGTTACTCAGCACCCATTTGCCATGGGAGCTCAGTTTCTAGCGGCCCCATGCTCTGCTGTCGGGGACGCTGCCCCCCTGCGTGGGGGGCTGTTAGTGGGAGGAGGCACATGGGCTCCAGCAGAGATGAGGTGGCCTGGCCCGGGCTCCTGTGCTCCTGGTGTGCTCGGAGGAGGAAGGAACAACTGGGGGCTCTGGCCAGCGAGTGATGTGCTGCACCGCTTCCCGACACAGCCTGAGCAAAGTGGGGCCCTACCTAGCAGGGTGGCCGGTGCTGGTTGGGTGCAGGGTGCACCCAGGCCCTGGCAAAGGCATTGTGCCTTTGGGTGCCATTGCCCCAGGCCGAGCGGTCCCTGCCCCATCACACAAGGCACGTGTGCTCAACCCTGCAGAGACTCACTGGGGGACACTCACTGCTCAACCCCCAGCTGGCTTTGTGGGGAGGGGCTCCCCAAGTTCCCCAGCCCTGGGCTCCATGCGTTGGATGCACACGTGTCTGGGCTGGGAGGGAGAGGCAGGGGAAGCGGCCATTTCCGCGCTGCAGATGCAGCTTGGCTGGCTGCGTCTGTCTCCCCGCGGAGGCGTGGCGGAAGCTGCTGGCCTCCAGCACGTGGGCTCTTGTACCCTGGGCTCTGGCCAGCTTCCAGCCAAGCTGCTGTCTTGGATCAGCCCTAGGGAGGAGCAGACGAAGCGCGCGGAGGCTTCCAAGCCGCATGGGCCCTGGGCTGGGGGCAGCAGCGCGGCCAAGGGGGAGGAGGAGAGAAGGGACGCTCCCCACTTGGCTGTGTCTCCAATGCTGCTGGGAGAGCCACTGGAGCTCAGCCTCCCCATTAGCTGCGCTGGGGCCATCGCATCCCTCATTGCGGTGGCTTAAAAGCCCCCTCGCCAAGACCCGAGTCTGGCAAGAAGAGACCCCAGCAGCTGAACCCGCTCGTCCCCTGCTGTAGCCTGGGCTGCTCCTTCACCCAGGGGAGGACCGGCCTCCTGGCAGCTTCCCTTTCCTCTGCTTGGGGAGCAGCCCAGCCACAGGGGGAAGGTCTAGAAGGAATTGCTGGGGTTTGTACCTGCCCCCCACACCTCTCCACCCCTGTGCAGCCTCCGCTGTGGGGCTAACCTGCCTGGCGTGGTACTAGCCCTGGGGAGGGGGCAGACTGCTGTGTGCTGAGTGGGCACCCCCTAGCTGCCCAATCCCCGGGCAGTGAAATGGCTTCTCTGCTCTCTGGGGCAGGGACCATCTTGCTATGGCCGGACAGCGCCTGGCGTGGTGCCCTCTGCCCCCTTCGGCACTACCACACTAGGATGCATGTCCTTGCTCTGAGGCTACTTTCTGGCTGCTCCCCATGTTCCCGGCAGGTGCGCTGAGGCTGGAGGCACTGCCTGCTGGAGGGGTGGTTGCTCTGGCTTGTGACAGCTTTGTTGATGACTCCGTTTCCTGTGTGTGACGTGACCAGCGCTGGTATTTGCTGCCGGTCCCCGCGGGGCCTCCCCCAATCTGGGATGTGACATCTCGGCTCTGCTGGCTGACAGTGTGGGAAGTCCAGAGCAAGGGTCCACACCTCTGTCCCTTCCCAGTTGGGGGAGGTTCAGGGAGCTCTCGTGGCCTGTGCAGGATCTGCCGCTGCATCTGTGCTGCAGCCAGGCAGACCTGGGTGACGAGGGCAGAGGAGCCCCTCGCATCCTGGCATCTGCTTCTCTGGCAGAGAATGTTCTAAGCAAAGCCAGGCAGGAGAAGGGCAGCTCCTGGATGGTGCAAGGAGACCAGAGTGCCCCCTCTCTGGGGCTGGAGGGCAGTGCTGTTCCCAGAAGCACCACTCTGTGCATGGGGGTCATTCGCAGGAGCACCAAGGCCCGGCCCCTGAATTACAGCACGGCCTTGGTGCACAGGTTTTAAAAGGTTAAGTGTGCCTGTCTTGGGTGTGCTAGCCAGTGTGTGTCCGTGCCAGGGGTGAGAAGCAGCGAAAGCCCCGTGTGGTATGCTGGAGACATACGGTTACCCAGTGGGTAGCATGTCTAGTGGTTGGAGCCTGGGGTTCAGTCTCTTGCTGGGTGTGACCCAGGGCAGATCCCTTCTGTAAACACCGATTTCCTTCCCTTGCCCCAGGGCTGAGGCTTGGCCGAGGGTTCGTGGCTCCAGCCAAGGGAGGGCGGGAGGAACCAGGGCTGCTGTGCTGGGCCAGTCGCTGGTTCCTGAGGAGCTGCGAGGAAGGAGTTAACGGGTTAGCTGGGCTGTGCCAGCGGCTGTCCTGCTTCACGCAGTGGCTGTGCCAGGCTCCTGGCAGGAGCAGCAGTGAAGGAGTTAAAGGGAGTGGGGGGAGCCTGCCTTTGAGTCACTTCCTCGGAGAGGGAGGGCTGCTCGCTGGCTCCCTATCCTCCCAGCTGAGCCAGAGCTGCGCCTGCCTTTTGTGCTGCCTCTGTGCTGGGGCTCGGCGCGGATGGGCTCTCCTGGGCACCGCTGACCTGGCTGGCGGGGGCTGCGCTCCCCTAGACCGGGGAGGATTTCTGTCCCACGCTGCAGGGGAGTGGGGAGCCCAAGATGACAGAGGTCTTAGTGCAGCCGGACTGCAAGCTGAGCTCGGTGTGCGAGCACTTGGACCACTGCTGCCTGGAGAGGCTGGAGGAGCCCGGGGGCAAGCGCCCCTCCAACACGGGAGCCAGGCTGTGGGGCCGCGTGCGCAGCAAGCTGCTCAGGCAGAAGGTGCTGTCTTCTCTTCACCCTTCCCTGTGCGGCGGGGGGCTGGGCATGCCCAGGGTTCGCCCTCGCCCGCGGGTGCCAGCTGCACTAGCCCTGCCGAGCGTGTGGCCCCCGGGACTCAGGGCTCTGACTTACCCAGCGCCCTGCGTGTCCGTGGTGCTCAGTGAGCCAGTGCAGTCCCTCTGCAGGGCGACTGCTCCAGGGTGCAGCCTCAGGGGAGGCTCCCCAGCCAAGAGGGTGATGGTCTGTCTTCTGCCTTGAGTAGATGCGCTGGGTGCTGACAGACTGTTCCTCCTGCCCAGGGAATTCGCAGGCTCCGAGCTAGCCAGGTACTGCACCGGGCAGCCAGCTCCATGCAGGGACTGCACCTTACATCTGCAGCTCTTGCCCACCCTGCAGAGGCCACTGGAGGGTGTGGGGCTGGGTTGGGCTGGTTCTGAATATCAGTGCGCCAGGGGCTGTGGCTTTGCAGTGGATCTCATGCAACTAATCTGATGGGGCAGAGTTGGGGGAGAGGACGCAGCCCCCCAAACTTGTGGCACTCCTTGCTGCAAGAGGCCAGCTAGGGGGCTGGAACGATCTTAGTTTTGCTGCCTCTGGGAAGGTACATGAATCTTGTGTTCAGGTATGAGCAGATCATCCTGGGGTCCAAAGGCCAGGCACCGCTTTTCCCCACCGCCATGCTGTATGCGGCCCTGACCGCGGGAAGCCTGGGCGCGGTGGACAGTGTGTGCCGCTCCCTGGAGACGGTCACTGGTCAGCGCTCCTGGTTCTATTCTGAGCCTTGCCACAGGCTTCCTCTGCAACTCAGGACGAGTCACTTCAGCCCCAATTGTCCAGAAGAGCTGGTGATGCCAGGGTGGCTGCCTGCTCACGATTCCCATGGTGCCCAAACCTGGGGCTGGCACCCAGAGTGAGGGGCCCCTTTGGGTAGTTGTGACACCATGAGGTTAAGGCTCCCTCTGCAGAGCCAGGGCTAATTACCCATTCTCTCTAGGGCTGCAGAGGCTTTATCAAGCGCTCTGGGCGTTTTGGTAGGGATGGCTTCGCTCCTTGGATACGCTCCCTGCTGGTCCTCCCCTGGCTGCCTGGCACGGGAGGGGACACGCAGGGCGAGCGCTGGTGCTAGTGACGCTGACAGCCGCAGTGGGCAGTAGAGAGCTGTGCAGTCCATCCCGGGGCACCGTGTGGGTCATGGGGCAAAGCTTAAGGGATGCCAGCTCCACAGCCCGCTCCATGGAGGGCAGCTGTTGCCCCAGCATTTGTCTTGATGTCCCTGGAGGGTACCGCTCGTGCACGGGTGTCTGCATCTGATGGTGGTGGTGTCTGCTCCCTGTCTCGGGGTCACTTCAGCCTCACTCCTAGGCACACAGCTGGCAGCGCCTGTTACACGCAGGGGGATTGGGCTGCTAGCATGAACCATGGCAAAACATCAGGCTTGCAGGGGCCGAGGTCTGCTTAGTAACAGCGCTTTCATCTGCTCAGCATGCGTTCGCTGGCTCCCCGGCTGTGACGGGCATTAACCTAATTTCTGGGTAGCTGGTGTCTGTGGCCTGGCCCCTCCCTGGGAGAGGATTAAGCCACAGAAGTGAGGAGCTTTGTTAGGGGAGCTGCCCCACCCTGGACTGCTCAGGGAGACGTGCTTTGAATGGCTAGCTTGGAACACCTGCCCTAGGGTCTGCTGGCTGGAGACGTGAGCACCGAGGGACAGGGAGAAGCTGTCAGTAGTTCTGAGGTGAACTTCAAAGCAGTGAATGTGTCTGAGCATTTCTGCTCCCAGCTTTAAACTTAGAATCTTTACAGAATGGCAAATCCCTCTTCAGAATCCAGCTTTCCTCCCTGCCGCGGCTGGCGGGTCGAGTCCCATGCTGCTGGCTCCCCAGCACTCCAGCTTCACAGTATGTGGCTGGGCCAGGGTTACTGCTGCCCTCTGACCCCGGCAAGACAGTGAAGGAGAAACTGACTCTCGCCTGTTTGTCTTGGATGTGCAGTTGTCTGGAACCTCCTGCCACTTGCCCGTAGATCCTGCAAATGCCTCAGGAACGTAAGTCGGATGCGGCGGAGCTGTACCGCGTCGGTCCCAGGATGTTAGAGACAAGGTGGGGGAGGGAACAGCTTTTATTGGGCTGACTTCTGGTCAGGTGTTTCATCCCCCACCTGGTCTCTGGGCCCTAAATGCAACTGGGAGTGCCAGCTTCTCCCGGGCGTCCAGGGGCTGTCAGGCGCCGCTTTCCTCTGAGACTTGCATGGTGGTGGTGTGACTTGTTACCATAGGACCTCGCTCCCCAGCTGGTGGCTGGCAGCCCATTGGGCTGGCGCTCTCCAAACGGAACAGGACGGTCCCTGCCCAGAGAGTTTATGGTCCAAGTAGCCGGACCTAGGCCTGGGTCCCAGCGGCCTGAGCCGTAGCAGGGAAAGCATCTGGCTGCTTGGCTGGGTCGACAGGTCTGCACAACACTGGCCTGGCATGGGCAGGCTCCGGGCGTCGTCCCTCGGATTGCCCGACTCTCGCCCCTGGGGCCGGGCCCTGTTTCTCCCCTGGGCAGCGAATGCTAACAGCAGCCGTGGCTCTAGTGCTGCGGTGGCCCTGCCCTGCTGAGAGCTGTCTGGGGAGAGCCCCACTGGGTGGCCTTGGATCAGTGAGCTGCAGCGAATGGCTCCCCTGGGACCTCCGCTCCCCAGTCGGTGCTTCCCCTCCGCTGGCACATGGGCAGCGACCGGTTGTGAGGAGAGACTCAAGCTGCTGGCTTGGAGTCCCCCTTGCATGCCAGGTGAATGGGGAGGCTGCAGAGCCCTGGGCTCGGGGTCTGTTTGTCCCCCAGCACGTGACCCAGCCCCGTCTGCCCTCCAGGAGGGACTGTGCTGGGGAAACGCTCAAACTGCCTGAGTGCTCCAGCTGAGCAGGGGAGCCCAGCAGTGTTCTCGGTGTCTGTGAGCCTGTTTCCCCCACAGTCCTCCCCCACCCCGGGCCCTGATTGCAGCCCTGAGGGGCCCCTGGCAGTTTGTGGCCCAGCCTGCAGGCTGGCCTTGAGGCTAAGGAGGAAGTGGATTGTCAAACGTTGTTTTATTTGTCAAACACTTGTCGTATTTTCAGGCCACACAAATATTTAGTTATGGATCTGCCATCACACCAGGTGTGGCGTCTGGGTAAGGCATTTCACGGAGTAGCAGCTCTGCTCCGAGGGCCTGGGGGAGGAGGAGCTGCCAGCCCCTGTTCCTCTTCTGAGCTGTGCCGGATGGGCGTCCCGGAGTGCCCTGGCTAAGGGCTGTGAGCACGGTCTTGGCCTGCCTGCCTTCCCCCTGCCGGCTCACTCTAGGGCCTGCAAACAGCACTCTGGGTGCAAAGGGACCGTCACAAACCTGACCTGGGTGAACAGCGGCTCGGCTCGGTGTTCCCGCTCCTCCCCTGGTTCAGTGCATGTGGAGGGGCCGAACCATGCAGCGGTCTGTTCTCGGAGAGGCCTGGGGCTTGCTGTGTCTGGAGGGTCCCCACCGCGAGGGGAGCAGCACTAGGAAGGGAGCGGTGGGCGCTCCCAAGCCTGGGGTGTGTGGGGGCTAGAGAGACTGTGGTGTGAGGGGCGGGTGCCCTGCATGACAGGAATGCGTCCTGCTGCTCTGCCACTCCCCTCCCTTGGCTGGGCTGCTGGAGAGCTGGGGGCTTGGGGAGCCAGCGGCAGCCAGTGAGCTGCCAGCTGCGTTTCTGCAGGTATGTGGCCATGGAGGAGGAGTGGGGAATCCCCACTGGACCATAGGGGGTTTCAGACTCCACTGATCCTGGCTGCCTGCATTGGTGCCTGTGGAGGGCAAGTGCTGCTGTGTGTCCTGGGCCCTCATCCGTAGCACTGGTGGTAGCACTTCCCCGGCAGCCAGCCCCGTGCTCGGTCCCCGCCCGTCCATCTGGCCTGTCCTTGGAGGCGCCCCTGCAGCCAGGCCATGGAGAGGGGATCGGCTGGGGCAGGGGAGGAGGCAGGAATGCGTGGTGCTCTCTGGAGGGCAGGGTCGTGCTTTGAATCCGGAGGCTAACCTGGCTTTAATAAAGGCCTCATTCAGAGCCTGCTAAACCCCTTCCATATGTGGACTTCAAAGGTCCTGGGGGGAGTTTGTGGTGGTTTCCAGTGAAGTTAAGTGCAATTGGCTCATGTTACAGAGCAGAGGGGGCTGGGGAAGCTTGGTCACCGCCCAGCCAGAGCAGCGAGGGTGGGGGGCAGCTGGGGCCCCCGCTGGCAGCACTATGACTCCGCAGCCAAGGGTCCCCCTGCAGCTCCATCCTGGATCTCTGGGGCAGTGGATGAGGTAGAGGATCCTCCACCCCCAATTGGTCCAGAGCCCACATCTGGTGAGGAGGCAGCTAGTCCCTGCTGGGCACAGCTCGCTGGGCACAGGGACAGAGGCGGGGCTTGGTGTTTTGTAGCCCTGGCACCTGTCTGTCACGGTCTCCTAAAACACTGTGCTGTGTCCTGGCCAGGGCTGGCGGCATATGGCGGGCAGTGACACTGGTACTTTGCCCTCCTTCCAGCCTGCGCCCAATGTGCCGGCCTCTGGAACGCTGCTTTGGCCTGCTGGGGGCTCTGGCAATGCCAGGGAGAGCATAGACAGTGTGCGAATTTCTGCCCATCCCACCTGCTGCCCCCGTCCTGGGCCCGTGTACTCCTCGCCGTGCGTGGTTAGGACACGAGGCCCAGAAAGGGAGCAATGACAGCAGAACGTATCCCGGCGGGCTGCACGCTCTGGACCAGCGCATGTGCACTAGCAATGCAAGTGGCAGACTGGCGGCGTTGGGTTCGCAGTGGGGCGGGTTGTGCTGTGTTGGAGTGGCTGGGTTTGGCCTGGGAGTGCGGACGGAGCCGGGGTCTTTGCTTGGATTCGCTGAAGGGTGTGTGGAGAGAACGGGGCTGGGCATTGTGCGGCCGCTCTGCATTGTGGGGGAGCAGCAGGGGCTCTGCTGCCCCTTCCCTGCAGCTCTGGAGGGGCCCTGGCTGTAGGATTCGTGACCGGGGGCTGCCCCTTCCCATGGCTGCCCTGTGGGGTCTCAGCGTGCTCGCTGGAAGCTCTCAGGCATGGCACACGTGGCTCTGGCTAGAGCACTGTGCTGCTTTGCAGGGAATGTACGTCAGGAGACATTCCTGTGCCGAGGGCTGGAAACCACAGCTATTCCGCATGGCCCTGGGACAGCAGGGGAGAGAAACCACCGGGCCCCAGCTTGGCCTGGCCTGCTGCAGGAACTGGCTGAGCGTTACCAACCATGGGCCGGGCCTGGCCTGGCCACGCCAGGCAAACTGTCTCAGAGCTTTCGCCCCACCACCACCACCACCAATCCCAGCCAGCCAGGGAACGGACGCTGCCATAGGCTTCCCTTGCGCCATACGAGGCCTCAAGTGGGAGAGCCCAGGCCAGCTGGGGGGCAGAGCTGGTGTCTGGGACTCTGCTCATCCTTCCTCCTCTAGCAGGACTAGCCAGTGAAGACAGTGAGGGGCTGCAGCCCATCCCTTGCCCAGCCTGTCGAGCGGTGGGTTAACTGTAGTGACTAGCATGGCCTGGCCCTGCTCTGCTCCGCCAGCGCTCACGACAGGCACCTTCACCCCCTCCTGTTCCCCTGCGAGGAGCAAAGCAGGAGGGAGCTGCCACCAGTCCATTCCCCCCCCATCCATCCACAGGGCCTAGACTGCGCCACTGCTCTGCCCTCCAATGCACCAGGCCACTGGGCCTGCTCCGGCTGGGGCTGAAGGTAGCTAGCTGCCTGCTGGCTGGCCAGAGCTAGGAGCAGCGGTGTGCAGGTCTGACCGTGTTTGGGGGTTGCTGTGGGGCAGCCGCATGAGGCAGCCCCGTCTCTCCGGCTCCGGGCAGGTGACAGGGGTGGACTCCAGCGCTGGGCCTACTTGGCTGGCTGGAGTAGCAGGTTCTGGTGTTGCTGGGTGTCTGGGTACCCCATGAACGACCCAGCGCTTTGCTCAGAGCACATGGCTGGAGCTGGCCTGGCTGTGACCGGGAGGGGAAGAGCGAGCCCTGCTGTCCTGCAGCTCCTTGAGTGAGCGCCATGGGATCCCTCCACCTCCTGCAGAAGGTGCCCGCGTCTCTCCAGCGCTGGAGGGAGCCTGCCCTTTCAAGCGTGGGGCTGGGCCCTGCCGTTTGGGAGAGGGCACTGGGGGCACACTCTGAAACATTGTCTCTCTGACCTCTGGGGACTGGGTCCCCTTCCTGTGGGCAGGCCCTGGGCCCCTGCTGCAACAGCCCCAGCAGGGAGGGGTTGGCTGGGCCCGGCCCCCACTGCTCTGGCCAAGGGGAGAGCCTGGACCCAGGGGCCTGGCTTCCTCAGCCGGTCCCTTCCTATGTACTGTGGGTGGGGGATGCCAACCCAAGGGCCTCTCAGCGGGTTGCCATGGAACTCTCCGTCCACCTGCTGCACGGACATAGCGGGAGGGACCCTGGCTTGGCCTGTGCGACGTCTGGGGCTGCTCCAGGGCAGAGGGGGCTGGCAAGCCTGTGGTGGCTGCTGCTTCTCTCCACCTCACTGGAACAGCATGTTCTCGCTGAAGCCTCTGCTGAGACAGGAGATGCCAGAGGAAACCGGCGTGTCCTTGAGGAACGAAGGCAGCTCTGCACAGCTGGGCTCTCGCTCAGCCAGGCGCCACGTGATCGGCCCAGCAGCTGTGGGCTGTGCTGCAGAGCCCAGCTTCAGGATATTCGGAGAGGCTCATGCACCTCGCAGCTCCAGATCTGGGCCAGCCCTCCTGTCCCTTTCCCCGGGCAGGGTCTAAGCCCCCTGCCCCTCCTACCCCCAGGACTGCTCACCAGATGCATCAGGGCTCAGATGGCTAGGCTCCAGTCGGTGTGCTGTGGTCACTGAGCCCTGCCAGGCTGGCTGGATTGCTGCAGGGGCTGGGAGCGGAGGTGACCTGGACCAGGTCACAAGAGGACTAACCAGCCCTTGGCTCCCTCTGCAGTCAGGGTCAGCCATAGGCGGACACGCTGCTGTGCCTGACCTGATGCCTGTGCTCCCATGGTGGGTGCTGGGGCAGGACGGCTCCTGGGAGATCCCTCCCCTTTCCCTGGCACTGCTCCCCCAAAACACAGGCAAGGCGTGACCCCTTGTTCTGAGCACATCTTGGTCCTGGTGCCTGTTCCACCTGCCAAGCGTGCGCACCCACATCTGGAGCTCATCATCCCAGCCGGGGGCCCAGGTTACCTGGCACGTCCTCGCTGAGCCACTGCCCCCTGGCCCGGAGCTGGCCCTCACATGGCAGAGCTGGAAGAGGCAGCATGAGAGGGCAGCCTTGGGCTCCATGGAGCTGGGCCCAGGGGTCTCCTGCAGCTCCCCCATCTTTTTGCCCCCTGGAGAGACCAGGACTTTCCCCTCCCCTCCCGCAGAGAGCACAGCAGAGACTCGATCTGGGGTACGGTCTATGGTCCAGGGAAGGGTCTGGGATCCTGCCCCACATTTGAACCCATCCCATCTGTCACCAAGCTCCTGGCCACCTCCCCGCTCCAGTTTGGAGCCACCTGCTGCCCCCTCCTGGCTGGAAGCTGTGGGACCAGCATGAGGAGAGTAGCTGGAAAACAGGAGGCATCTGGGCTTCTGCGGCCCCCTTCTCCCTGCCGGTTCTCTGTGTCCCAGGCCATCCCTTGGCTAGCAGCAGTGCTCCGTGCCACAAGCTAGCGCAACCAAACCGCTGTGCTCGCACTTGCCATGGGACCAATGCTTCCCCCTTCGCCTGGGCAGTGGCTGGGTTGCCTTGGCAGCAGCCGTGGGACCACCCAGGGTCCAGAGGCTCAGCACGCCAGCACTGGCCCTGCCCGTCTCAGGTGCAGCACCTGAGCAGCTAGCACTGGTGTGAGTGCTCGATGGCTGGGAACTACAGCACAGCTCTGGCCAGCACGTGCCCAGCCAGCTGGGGTCATCCTGCCTACATGGCCGTCCGGAACGAGCGGAGCCCATGGTTCCCAGGGTTATAAATAGCCCCGGCGACCTGGGAGGAAAACATTGCCCTCGCTCTGTTTGATGAAACTGCTCCAGAAATAGCCCTGATTTATGGAAACTCGACTGCCTGGCTCTGCAGGAACAGAGCGCTCTCAGCAGCCTCCAGTGGGGATTTTGCTGCCCCTCGAGGCTGGAGAGAGGGCTTGCTGCACAGAGCCACTGGCTGCACTGCTGCAAAAGCCAGCTCCAGGGCAGCGAGCAGTCTGGGCATGGACCGGGGAGCCAGGGATGCTGGGAGCTGATCCCAGCTTCAACACAGGCTCCCTTGGTGGCCCCTCTGGGTCACCTTTTGCCCATCTCCACAGCTGCAACGCAAGGGTAGCACTTGCCCACCTCGTGGGGTGGGCAGCAGCTTTCCCTGTTATAACTCCAGCTTCAGAGTCAGGGATTTGATAGCAACCTTCAACCCACCTGAAGAGGGTTCCAAAGAGGATGGAGCTCGGCTGTTCTCAGTGGTGGCAGATCACAGAACAAGGAGCAATGGTCTCAAGTTGCAGTGGGGGAGGTCTAGGTTGGATATTAGGAAACACTATTTCACTAGGAGGGTGGTGAAACACTGGAATCGGTTACCTAGGGAGATGGTGGAATCTCCGTCCTTAGAGGTTTTTAAGGTCAGGCCTGACAAAGCCCTTCCTGGGATGATTTAGTTGGGGCTGATCCTGCTTTGAGCAGGGGGTTGGACTAGATACCTCCTGGGGTCTCTTTCAACTCTAATCTTCTATGATTGATTCTATGATAGGGCAGGAAGAGTCCAGTGATGCAATGTTCTGCACACTTCCATGAATAGTGCCAGCGCCCCTCCCCGGGATTCAGTGGGGCTGCGTCTAACGCGCAGGCCAGGGGAGCACTTGGGAATTTCACTTTCTCTCTTTCCTCACAGCTGGACCCGCAGGCCGTGCCGACCAAGAACTGGCACATGGACGTGATTGAGATGAATGGGGTATGTAATCTGAGGTGCAGCCTCTCTCGGGGTGAGGGTCGGGTACTGCTCATGCACCTGCACTCGGGCTGACAATAGCTTCCCCCTTTCCATCCCCGTTGGCTAGGAGGGGCAGGCTTCCCAGGTCACTCTGGAGACACCTGGCCAGGGTGCATCGCTGCTCACTTGCCATGGGTCAGTCAGCTCCGTGCCCTCCCCTGGGCCACATCCCTGCCTGTGTCTATGCCACGTGCTGCGGTGACAGCCCTCTGTGCCTCCCTCAGATCAAGGTGGAGTTCTCCATGAAGTTCACGAGCCGGGACATGAGCCTGAAGAGGACCCCATCCAAAAAGCAGACCGGCGTCTTTGGGGTGAAAATCAGCGTTGTGACAAAGTAAGTCCCTGGTACCAGGGGGTCACCCGTGTGCAGCCCCGAGCTCGGAGGCGCTACCTTTCCCCTGGGCCCAAAACGAGCGGGCCACTGGGGCCCTCCCTGCGTGTGCCACCTCCACAACATGTCCAACCTGAGCGATGGGCTTCCAGCCGGAGTCACCAATGTGCTGCCAAGGGTCCATGTCTGTCCCTGCCGCTGCGTGTGTGAGGAAGCCCTGTGCACGGCTTGGACTGCGGGCTGCCCCCATCCCTTTCCCCGGAGCAGAGCGGGTGTGTCCCCTTCCTCAACAGAGGCTGAGTCTCAGCTCCACTCCCACTAGCTCATGGCTCAGCCTGGGATTGGGGGGCTGGGCTCTCGCCCCTTCAGTCTGATTTGCCATTTCCCCTGCCAGAGCAGAGGGCGCCGCTCCCACCACCCACCCCATGTGCTGGGCACCGTGGCTGTTTGAAGCGTAGGGTGCAGTGGGCACAGGGCCTGTCTGTCTCACTCCCGCTGCTCTGGTTCCCCACCCCAGGCGGGAGCGCTCCAAGGTGCCGTACATTGTGCGGCAGTGCATCGAGGAGGTGGAGAAGAGAGGCATCGAGGAGGTCGGCATCTACCGGATCTCGGGGGTTGCCACGGACATCCAGGCGCTGAAGGCAGCCTTCGATGCAAGTGAGTGACGGAGATGGCTCCCCCCGCCACTACTCATGGTGCTTCCTGGGGGAGGCTGGCATCCTGCACATGCCCAGCTTGCTAAGCTGGGTGAGGTGGGGCACAGGTTGGTTGTGGAAAGAGAACAGCGGGGTCCTCCTGCACCATTGCTTGGGGTCAGCAGGCTAAGTACATCCAGCAGTCCCTCTGCTCAGACGCCGGAGATCCCTGGGGCAAATGCCTGAGACCAGAGCCCTTCTGGGAAGGGGAGTGCATCGGCTGAGCCCTGCAGAGCTGGTCCTTGCCAGCTTCCTTCTGGTCCACCTTTCCTTGAATTCTAACAGCCTGAAAACCAGGGACTTGGTTAACATGATTTTAGGTGTAAAAAATGTGCAGACATGTCCGCGAAGGGGCTTAGTGACCCATCATGAGATTGCAGTTGGGAGCATATGTGCTGTGTGGTGTCAGCGTTCGAGCCAGAAAAGGCTAATGGTGGTATTGCCCTTCCATGCGAGGCACCTGTGGGGAAACGGTCCCTGATCGAGCTAACCACAAACACTGGGCAGCTTCGCCCCAGCCCCAACCCTACTCTCCTCTGTGCCTCTGCAGAGGACATCAATACAGCCATCATTAACCTGGCTTTGTGCTGCACGGGGCTCTCCTTCCAAGCTGTATCCCTGCTGGGCTGCTCTCAAGGAAGCACAGAGCCAGGAGAACCTCCCAAGAGGTTAGCAAGTTCTTCCCCGTTCAGCTTTGTCTGAGAACAGGCTGCAAAGCAGAGCTGGCTATTGCCCTGCCCGGCGAGTGCTAGTTCCCCCATTTCCGTCCCTGGCCCAACACCACCATGGCTCACGCTCACTGGCGCTGGGCTCAATGCAGCAGAATTAAAAGATCACAACCCTGTTCCGGCCCCTTTGCTCTCCACCACTAGGAGGCGGTGTGGCGCAGAACCAAACAAGGCAATAACACTCTGCTGTTTCTCGGGCATCCCTTCTGCTGCTGCTGCCTCTGGGCTGGAGCACAGCAGCTCTTTGGCAGCATACAGGAGCACTGTGCAGCAGGTTAGGGCAGGAAATGGGAGAAGGATCATTCTTTGCATTTCTGTGCAGAGGCCCCCAGTGCTCAGTCAGTGAGGTGAGTACTGATTCGCAGCTGGAGAGGGGGGGTATGCACTACCCACTAGGCAGCATTACCTCCTGAGAGCTGCACGTCTGGCCTGAGCCTTGAGTGCCAGAGTTTAGTGCCCCGGGGGAGCTGGCGGGACTCAGGAGCCTGCTGGCTGCACTGGACTGGGCCGGCGTCCTGATGGTCTGGGGGCGTTTCCCCGGCAGATAACAAGGACGTCCTGGTGATGTTGAGCGACATGGACATCAACGCCATTGCGGGCACCCTGAAGCTGTACTTCCGCGAGCTCCCCGAGCCCCTCCTTACCGACCGGCTGTACCCTGCTTTCATGGAGGGGATAGGTAAGGCTCCCGTCTGGGCCCACAGCTCCAGACCCCAGCGGTAGCTGGAGGCTTTGCAGCAGGATGGAAACAGCCCAAACCCCAGCAACACTGGTGGGAAGTCAGACACGTGCTGTCCCCGGCCATGCAGAGAGGCCTGGCTGGCTCCTGAGACTGGCCCTCATCACTGTGACCTCCTGCCCCCCCTCCACAGCCTGCTCTTGGGGGGGCAGGAGGTCACGGTGCAGACCCCTGCCGTAGGCGGTTGTGAGACAGGCTTCCTCGGGGATCAGCTGTTAGTTGGAGGCAGACTCCTGCCTGGAGGTGAGAGGTTTTGAGTCATTCCAGTGACCCCAGCACACCCCCAGTGGGGCTGCTCAGTGCTCGCAGGGTCCTCCCAGCCTGGGCTGACCTCTCCCCTTGTCTCCAGCGCTCTCGGATCCTGCCGCCAAGGAGAACTGCATGATGCACCTTCTCCGGTCGCTGCCCGACCCCAACCTCATCACTTTCCTCTTCCTGCTGGAACACTTGAAAAGGTAACGTTGGGGCCGCCAGTCCTGGTGGGGGACACTTGAGGACAGGACAGAGAATGTGCTTGGGCTCTTCTCCCCACAGGAATGGGGCCGCTTGTCGCTGGGTTGGGCTGGCCGCCCCACGCGCTGTGTTGTGCAGGAGGCCGTCCTTCTAGGACAGAACCTGCGCGTGGCTGGGTTTGCTGCAGCGCTCAGAGCCCTGGGGAGCGCAGCACCGGGGAGGACGCTCACGCGGTGAGGCTGCTTGGACCTGGGCACCGAGCCCCGGCTCTGCGCCCAAGATGTGAGGGCTGTTCTCCGAGAGCTGGGCTAGCTTCTCTGCGCTGTTCAATACAGCGCTCGCTGGGCCCTGATCTCTGGGTGCGCCTCTCTCCTGGCACAGGGCAGAGGAGAACTGGAGCTGGGTCTCTGGCAGCTCCTGGTGATCTCTGTGGCCTTTCCTGTCACTCTAGTCCCCCTGCAGAGCTCTCTGGCAGCCTTGTACCATGGCTGCTGGTAGCCGGGCTTGGCAGGGTTTTTAATCGCTCAGCTCACTTGCCTGGCCCCTTCTTGCCCCCTCACAGCAGAGCTGTGGGCAGGACACTGACCATCCAGGGAAGTTCTTGGGCCTGCTGACTCAACAGTAATTTGTGGGCACTGCCCTTGCTCCGAGATGGGCTCTGGCGTCCCTTGTGCCGCTCCTGCTGCCGTGTCTGAGCTCTGCGAAAGCGGGGCAGTGCGAGGAGCGTGGCGGCTAGTGCCCCTGGCGGGGCAGCATGGGTGTGGGGCGGTGCGTGGAGCGCGGCAGCTAGTGCCCCTGGCGGGGCAGTGTGGGGGCGGGGCGGGGAGTGCGGCGGCTAGTGCCCCTGGTGGGGCAGCGTGGGTGCAGGGCGGTGGTGGGAGTGCAGCAGCTAGTGCCCCTGGCGGGGCAGCGTGGGTGCAGGGTGGTGGTGGGAGCGCGGCGGCTAATGCCCCTGGCGGGGCAGCGTGGGTATGGGGAGCGCGGTGGCTAGTGCCCCTGGCGGGGCAGCGTGGGTACGGGGAGCGCGGCGGCTAGTGCCCCTGGTGGGGCAGCATGGGTGCAGGGCGGTGGTGGGAGCGTGGCGGCTAGTGCCCCTGGCGGGGCAGCGTGGGTGCGGGGCGGTGGGGGGAGCGCGGCGGCTAGTGCCCCTTGCGGGGCAGCGTGGGTACGGGGAGCGCAGCAGCTAGTGCCCCTGGCGGGGCAGCGTGGGTGTGGGGCGGTGCGGGGAGCGCGGCGGCTAGTGCCCCTGGTGGGGCAGCGCGGGTGCGGGGCGGTGGGGGGAGCGCGGCGGCTAGTGCCCCTTGCGGGGCAGCATGGGTGCGGGGCGGTGGGGGGAGCGCGGCAGCTAGTGCCCCTGGCGGGGCAGCGTGGGTACGGGGAGCGCGGCGGCTAGTGCACCTGGCGGGGCAGTGTGGGTGCCGGACAGTGGTGGGAGCGCGGCGGCTAGTGCCCCTGGCGGGGCAGCGTGGGTGTGGGGCAGTGTGGCTGCAGGGAGCGTGGCGGCTAGTGCCCCTGGTGGGGCAGCGTGGGTGCGGGGCGGTGGGGGGAGCGCGGCGGCTAGTGCCCCTGGTGGGGCAGCGTGGGTGCGGGGCGGTGGGGGGAGCGCGGCGGCTAGTGCCCCTGGTGGGGCAGCGCGGGTGCGGGGCGGTGGGGGGAGCGCGGCGGCTAGTGCCCCTGGCGGGGCAGCGTGGGTCCGGCTCCTGCTGCCGAGGCGTTCTCTCTACGAGCTCCTCTGCCGCGGCCATGGAATTGCTCGGGGCTCCGGCTCCGGCTCCAGGCACAGGGCTGGACACAAGGCGCGGGGGAAGTTGAACATGGGTCGAGGTCTCATGTTACTTGCGTCAGGAGGCATTTTTCTCTCTGGTTTATTTAAGATCCCACAGGGAACAGAGTGAGCTGGGGGAGGGGGCAGGCAGCGAGCGAAGGAGCTGCTGGGAAAGGCTGGTTGGTTTCCATCCTGAGAACTGGGCACATCTGGTCCCTGGATCGCGCTCAGCCTGTGCTGGGGGAGCACAGCTGCCTCTGAAGACGGCAATGTTGTGGTGCCAGTTTCCCTGGCGCCGGAGGGCTTTGCAGAACATCGGGGGGAGGGGTGCTGGGGAGTCCTGGGTGGCTTTCACGGGGCACCGGCACATCGTACCATCTAAGACAGAAGCACCGGGCTGGCAGCGCAACCCCCGGCAGCTGCTGATCCATCGAATCAGGTCCCGTCTCCAGCAGGAGGTGGACAGAGCCCTGCAGTGCGCCTGGCCTGTGTCCCACAGACAGCGAGGCTGAGGAGACGCTGTGGCCAGCAGTGCTCCGCCTGTGGGGGCAGTTTGGAAAGGGGCTGAGAGTGGCTCAGCTCGCTGCTCCCCTCCCCTGCGTTGTCCAGGGGAGCGTGAGTGGCTCTGGGAGCCCTGCACCCAGCCAGGTGGCCTGTGAGTGCAGCTCTGGGGTGGCTCCGGATCCACCTCTGCAGTGGACTCACTCTCCCCCATCCCTTCCCCCCCCGCCCCCATACAGGGTTGCCGAAAAGGAGCCCATCAACAAAATGTCCCTCCACAACCTGGCCACGGTCTTTGGCCCAACACTGCTGAGACCCTCCGAGGTGGAGAGCAAAGGACACCTCACCTTGGCCTCCGACATCTGGTCCCATGACGTTATGGCACAGGTATGGGGGCTGACCGCTGCCCTGGCTCCATCCACCTGGGGAAGCAGTGCCCTCTCGTGGGCCGTGCGCATTTTCCCCTCACTAAGCTGCGGCTCATTGTGCAGGGCGTCCCCCCGGGTGTCGGGGCAGAGCTGCAGGCACACTCTCCTAGCTCAGGCACAGCCGGGCTGGCCTCCGCACCATTCTAACTGCCGTGCTGAACGTGGCTGTCCCCGCAGGGTGGTTAACCCTGAACGTTTCTGGTCCTTGTCAGTCCATGCTCTGTGCACGTGTTGCAGGCGTCTCCATGTATGTCCTGGCAAGGCAAACTGACATCCTGCCCGGCTGGGAAAGAGCAGAGTCCACCCCATTGGGAGATTCTTCTGCTCTTTACCAGAAGGCCACCAGCTCAGCCCATTGGCTCAACCAGGACCAGTCTCCTGCCTCTGCCTGATTCTGGAGCTGAAAAGCCCCAGAAAGCTGCTGGTCAGCTGTGCAGAGCTGCCTGGGGGGAGGCAGCTGTGTCCGTCTCAGCCAGGATGCCTGTTCCGTGAGCGTGGGTAAATCTGAGCCAGGGTTCAGCGACTGCCTTTGGGGAGTTTTGTCAGCAAGGCGGGGAGGGGCTGCATTGTTTTGTGTACAGCACCTGGCACGGGGGTCCAATCTTGAGCAGGCCTCTAGGTGCCACTGCATTAAAACCCTGCAGTGGAGCAGGCCCCTCAGCGCGGTGTTCTGTGCATTAAAACAGCCCTTGTCTGGCTCTGGTCTGCCCTGTGGGAGAAGGGCTGGGTTTAGTCACCTTCAGGGACAGACTCGGCCCCGCTTTTCCCACGTGAAGGTTCTTCTAATGGCTGGAGGCAGGGGCTGGACTGGTGCCTCTGTCCCCTCACCAGCTCCGTGCCCAGGCCTCACTCTCTCCTCTGTCCCCTGCAGGTCCAGGTTCTCCTTTACTACTTGCAGCACCCTCCCATCTCTTTCGCTGAGCTGAAACGCAACACACTCTACTTCTCCACAGACGTGTAGCCTATACTGAGAAGGCACCAGCCGCACACAAAGCCAGCCTCCCGGAGCGTGGGGTACAGCACAGACTAGCCTCGCCCCTGTGGGGAGATGGGCACTTCCCCAGGGCAGTGCCCCCTGGCCCTGGCCCTGCACACCCTCTGTCTAGTAGTCGTGTCTTACGTACCTTCGTGGTCAGGAATTTTTATGTATATTCGTTCGACAGAAGAGGTAGTGACTGACAAGGGCCATGGGCTCCTCGCTTCGTTCATTTCCTGCCAGGCTCCCGTTCCTTCAAAGGCCGTCGCAACTTTCCTTTCACCCTCTCCAGCTTCAGCCAAGCGTCCCCCCAGCTCGCCCTGCTCGAAGTCTGCAGCATCGCACCAGTGCCTGTTTGTTTCGCCTCGTCCCCTGTGCGTGCATGTGCAGCGCTGCCTGGCCTCTCCTGCTTCAGAGGCTGAGAAGGGGCCAAGAAGGGACCAAGGGCTCCCCCTTTCTACCCCTCAAGACAATAAGCTGCACTTTGCCTTGCTGGCCGTGTGAACAGTGGACTCTGCTCCCTCTTGGAGCAAACCTTTGGCCACAAGAGTGTGTGGGGGGAGGAAGGGAGCTTTTTAATGTTGTTCCAGGTGCTTTATGGTTTCGTCTTCTACGGCCCGTGGCCTGTACTTTCTGCCTGTTTGTTGTGTACTGTGTGGTTATCCCCCTGCTGTTCTCCTCTCCAGCTGTGTCGTGTTGGGGGTAACCTGCTCTCTGGGGACGGGGAGGTGCCTTTGACAGGCTAGTGTGGAAAGAAGAAAGGGCTGTCATGTTATACTCCCACTACCACCCTGCCTCCGTCTGGATGTGCAAACGGACTAGCCTCTAGCCCCTGCTGCGTCTCCAGGGGATAGTTGGGACGGCTGAGGTTAAGCCAGGTGCTCCCCGAAGCTGGAGTGTTCCAGCGGGGGAATGCCCCTCAGTACTGCAGCGTGAGGGAGGAGTGACTGTCTCACATACCTCGTCAATGCCAATGCCTTAGCACCGTTCCTGTCCAGCCGAGCGCTGCCGCAAAGGCATCAGCTAATGGAGACCAGGCAGCCGCACCGTGTGACAGGGCAGCTAGGCTTCCTTCCTCAGCATTAACGGGGGGCTCTTCCCTCCGGGAGCTACCCTGCTGAGAACCAGGCGAAGAGGAGGGTGGGAGCCAGGCTCTGCTTTGGTGCCACATGCAGGCCGGCCCCTTGTAAACACCGCAGGAGGCTGCCAGAGGCTGTAGGACAACAGCTGCTCTTTGTTCCTTCCTGCTCCAAGGTGTAAACAGCTTCTGAGCTGAAGGTGAACTCAAAGGGCAGAGCCTCGTGGAGACGGGGGGCTGGAAGGGGCAAGCCCCGTTGCTTGAGACAGGAGCTGGATTCTCCCCGTAGCCCCCCCCTCGTTCCATCAGCCTGAGTGATGAAAGCTAAAGCACATCCATTGATCCATTCAGCCGGCATGGGTACACGCCTTCCCGCTGGGCCAACTCCCCCCAGCTGGCTCCCTCCAGCCCTTGTGGCAAGGCAGCCATGGCTCTGTCTGCTGGCTGGGACTTGCGCCCCAGACACACACTTGTATCTTGTGTTCACTCTTTTGTGGGCTCCTGCTCTCATAGCTTGAGAGCATCCCAACCTGCCCCCACCCCCGGAGCTGCAGATGGGTGCTGGGACCTGCCAAGGAAACTAACCCTACCTGTTCCCCCCGCTGAGCCCGTTCTTGGGGAGAAAGCCCTGCCCACTGCCCCCACACCCTCTGTGCCAAATGCCGATGGACAGCTGGTTTATGTGGGGTGACCTGGCATATCCCTTGTATCAGCAGCACTGCCTTTAACTGCTGTTCCACGTGCTGAAAGCACCAGGCATGGCCTAAAGACCAGCTTCAGGGGGGCTGACCACAGCTGCTGGCCCCACAGCACTGAAGCAGCTAAAGGGAGAGGGAAGTCTTGCAATGCCAGTCTAACGGGCTTACGCTCCAGCCCCCTGCCGCTGGCCTGCTGGCGGAGCAGAAGAGACATGGTGTTGGACACACTGACCAGGGTCGCACTTTGCCCTGGACAATGGGGCTGAGCTTAGCTCTAACTGCACAATGGATCCCTGTGTGTTCTATGTACCTACATCTGTCAACCATGGTGCCATTGCAAAGGGAGACTATGGCCCACCCCCACCCCAAGCCAGTTCAAAGGGCTGGAGACCAGCCCCCTCCACAAGCTGTAGCAATCCCATGGGCTGTGTTTTCATTTTTCCTACAGCGGGTGGGAGGTGTCGGACTCTTGTGGCTACAGGGAGAATAGAACAGTTCATTAATATTTGACTTTCACTAAGTTAAGATCTATTTTTTGTTTGTGTTCTGTTTCAACTTCTGTAGATTATAAACTTTCAATGGATGTAAACCATGTGAAAAAATGTTAATAAAATGCAAAGCCCTGACGTTTGCACAAAAAGTAGCTCTGTGGTGGAGATGTTTGCATCAAGGGCAGCAGACTGGTTATCTCCAACACACGCTGGCTTTTCAATTCCGCCCTTGCCGTGTAACTACTGCTATTATCACAGGGCTCTCTGAGGGCCAAGTGCAGACAGGTCTCTACAGCAAGGAGCCATCTTACTAGTAATGCTGCAGAGCCCAGCTGCTGATGCTGTGTCACTGATCCACTGCTGAGAGCACTAGCCAGCCTGCTCTGGAAACCTGAGAGCTGACAGGTCACATGGGGCTGGCTCCCCCCCAGCCCCAGCTGATTGTGGGGACACACACAGCACGGTTTCCCTTTCCAAACGGGACACTCCTCAAGCACCGGACAGCTAAAACCCTGCTGCTGCTCTCACCGTCCCATGTAAGCACTGGCTGTCATTACCCCAGGGCTGGCAGCAGCCTGTGAATGGGTGGCCATGACTCAGCAGGGGACCTACAGTGGAAATTGGAACCCCCCCACCCCCATGTCAGGAGCCCAGGCAACAGACCACTTAAGAGCGTAGTGGTGGTTGAGCCTTTCATAAAGGCAAACCAGGTTAATGTCGGCTTGAGCCTACCAAACTAACCATGTTTGTTCTAAGGTGTGGGAACAGCTGTCTTAGAAATGTGGCAGCCAGAACTCACCCTAAGGCACCAGTTCATGGGCGCTAATGAACAGTCAACTATGACTGCACTACAGCCAAGTCCATTGAGGAAGCCGGCAGCTATGGAAGAGCAGCCCTTTCAGCCCCCCTTGGAAAGCTAAACACACTTAACCCAAGCGGCCATCTCCTCCACCCTGCTGCATGCTGTAGTAACACTTGACCCTGACTCCAGCTTCGCTCACTTCCCATAACACCCTGCAGCGGTCCCAGGCTTAACATTCCTCTACATTCAGTGAGAGAGTTTTAAGCACCTTTGCCTGTGGAACACCACTTTCAGCCACAGTTCTGCACAGCCAGGCTCGGTTGAGAAGGTGTAGGGCATCAGACTGCTTACAGCTGTTTAGCATGCACTCCCAGCATGGCCACGAACATCTGTCTCCCTTTGGAAGAGCCTATTAACGTGTACCTCCAGCAGTGTGCCACTAACTAGCCATTACTGCAGCAGTCCCCGAACTCCGTGTGAGAGAAACTCTTTGCAGATTTAATCAGAAATCAGTCTGAAATATGGCCTAAAGTCATACTCAAGTCCAGCTGGTAGCTCTAGTGCACAATAATACAGTGTCTAGTAATAGCCAGCAACACAGAGCATGCGAAAGTGGTGCAGCTCCATCATGGGAAAGGAGTGTGAGCTGCTGAGTAACTATGACGCTCCTGACACTGTTCTAATGCAACGGCTTTCTAGTCTATAAACAACTTTTGGAACTAACTTTTTGAGCCAACGGCAGATGAAGCAGTAGCTTAGCTAGCCAGGCCTGCCATATAATATTATACTTCTGTCAACAAGTTGCTTTTTCCTAAGATGTTTTGTTGAAATGTTACCACACACATCGCTAGGTAAAATGCCTTTTCACTTGGTTCTCTTGAAGATATGGTAAGGAAAGTTGGTTCCTATTTAGTTGTACTTTAAAGCATTACACAGAGGGCAGGTACTCTACAGTGGATATTAAGAAATGCCTAGAATTAGTTATTCTTTCCCCCACAAGGTCTTGTTTCTACCCAACAGAGTGGCAAGTTGCAAACCCGTTACTGTTAAACGTTTGCAGCAAACTGTGACAACCCAGCTCGCTGCATTTATTTATCAAGATCCTGACAGCTTGCCTCTTTCAACACCAGCAAAACACTCCCCAGAAGTCAGACCTCAAAGGATCCGGAAGGCTTAGTTCTTGGAAACTGACCGTTTATCCATTCCGATGATGACATTGACCAGTGTGTCCAAAAGCCTGGCTCAATTCCCAGCAACTCCTGCGCCTGGCCATGAGATCAGCCTGCCAGGGCCAGGGGTGAAAAGATTATCAGTCATTTAGGAAACAGCAGGTACCATCCTGCTCTGATCACCGCTCCAAAGGCAAAGAAGAAGTCTAGCGAACCCACAGCTCTTACCAGCGGCACTGGAACATAAGTGAAACTTCCCCACAGGACTGTGCTGTTACCGTAGGTAATAATCAATCACTGCCGAGAAAGCCGCAAAGCCACCACAGCCAAGGGTCCCTGCTTTTAAACCAGCTGCAATGCAAAAAGGGAAGGGAAAGAATTAGGAATGCCCTGCATTTCTTCCCATTTACTGGCTTATGCTGCTGGCCTTGAAGAGGTCCCAGGATTGCAGATTTTCCATGCAGAGAATCTTGCACTCCAATTATAATTGGATTAGGAGACTTACATGCATCCCAGGAATTTGGCCCACGCTGCATTTGGAACCACAAGGGCTGGGCCTGCGTGCTGAACTAACTGAGCTTTGTTATGGTTTCTCTGCCTCTGAAGGGCTGCAAATGAATATTGCCATCTCCAATGCAATGGCTGTTTCAACAGCTGGCTGGATTCACTTGGCTCTGATCTCAGCACTACAGGTGACTTACGGTGGTTAAACAGTATGATGGGGACAGAAAGGCAGCAGCTGCTTTAAGAGCTCTAGAGGGATTAGGTCCAGGCCAGACACAGTATAATAGACTTAATTAGGAGCGCTTTCTAGAGCTGTTTGCTTCCCTTAATACTCTTTGAGAAGACTCCTTTGAGGAAGGGAAAAGAAGGCAGAACGCCAACTGTGCTGAAAAGCACCACAACCCCGTGCTTCAGCACAACCCCAGCTCCCCCTTCCATGCATGTTCTGAACAAGGGAGCATTTGGTGGGTTCTTGCCAAAAGCCCAGGTGATAAGCAGTGACTGGTGCTGGACTAATCCGCATTCTGATGGCTACTAGCTAGACTCACTCTGGGGCGCCAGCCGCTGGTGGTATTTCTTGTGCAATATTCGGTTTGAGGGGTTATTCTACATCTTAACACTGGAAGTTACTCTGAAAACTTTGAATAAAAATGTTTCATTTTTCCATTTGACTGATGCTTGTGTATAGTCCTTTTCACTGTATCTTTTATACAGTCAGCCCTCTGTGTCTGTGTGGGTCTTTCAAACCACAGGAGAAAGTAAAACATTTTAGATGACAGCAAAATATTATATAACCACCAATTAGCAGGGAAGCAGATGCAGCACCTAAAGCTAATTTAACTCATTTTGAACCATTACAAGTTCCATGGTGATGCCCCATTAATACTACGTGGACGTGTTCTGCACTTGGGATGTCTAGAAAAGACTGCTGTACATCCATGTAGCGGGCAGTTTTGGCCAGGGCCAGAGCTAGCACACAACAGTTCAAAGTAAGTGCTACTAACCTCTAAAGCCAATGGCGCCTCCAGTGATGCACCCACTAATAACACTGTTCTTCCAGTCTGATTTTCCACGATACTGTGGAATGGAGAAACGCAATGGAGTGACAGTAGGAAAGAGCACATGGAACTATTAGCATAGCTGCTGAATGTTAGGTTTGAGAATAAAAACACTCCTTCACTCCCCTTGACTCACAGCCGAATATGCTTGTCCCTAACTCTCCAGCAGCATGCAACATTGACGTTTGGTATGAGACTTCTTGGGGGAAGGGGGAGTATTTCCTAAGACACTTAGGGTACATCTACACCACAATGAAATGCCAGTGGCTGGCCTGTATCAGCTGAGTCAGGCTTGCAAGGTTTGGGCTGCGGGGTTATAAAACTGCAGTGCAGACATCCAGGCTCTGGAATGCTGCAAGGGGGAGAGGGTCCCAGAGCCTAGCCTCCAGCCCAAGCCCAACTGTCTACAATGCAGTAGCCCCATAAGCCCAAATCAGCTGACAAGGACCAGCTGTGAGTGTTTTATTACCATGTACACATACCCTTATTCTTCTACATGAGTTAATTACACATTCCAATTAAAATAAAGAAACTTGTTGCCTTACTCCTAAGCAAATATGAAAGTCAAGAGTTTTAGCAGCGAGATAAGCAGGGTCACTTTGCTCTCTAGCTACAAAATGAGATCCAGGATATGATCCAGAATTAACCTCCTTTTTGCTTCTAAAATTTTACAGGCATAAACAATTATAGGTTCAACTGATACTGAGATTTATTTTTTAAAAAGGGTGTCTAATCTTTAAAAATATAGTCCCCAAAATTACCCATATATTTATCCAGCCTTGGAACTGGAATGATCTTTGTTACCAAGTGTGCCCTAACAGGGTTGCAGTGACCCTCCCTTTCTTCCTCTGTGGTAAAATGGTGAAGAGGGTGGTTCTGTACTTTTTTCTGTTATAATAAGGAATCAGGGTCTGGAAAACACTGAAAATTAACAGGCTAGGTGTGCTTCATTTTCCTCCTAGAGCTTTTTTCCATCACCCAAGGTTGCTTTAGTGTAGCTCAAGAGCAAGTTAGTTAGGAACGCACGCATGTCAAGGGTTTCTAAAGAATGAAAGCATTTCTGATGGCTACTTACAGACTCTACTAGGCATTCAGTACAGGAGAACATAGCACCCACAATGGCAAAGTTTTTGGCATAGGACATCCCTCGTTGCCCCATATCTTTAAGGACTTCTTTTGCAGTTGGTGTACGATAGGGATCCTTGGGATCAAACCCTACGTTGGTATCGATGCCTGCTGTGAATACACCAAATGCTCCTCCCAAAACAAAACCTAAAGAAGCCAAAAAACCACAGTAAGAACAGAATATTTCCCCACTGATTGTAGCAGTGCAGCACTGCCATCACAACAAACGTCCCAGCATCCTGGTACGTTACAACTTTTAAAAGATGTTTGTGGTCAGGAGAGTGGACTCTTCCTCCCCCCCCCCCCCCCCCCGGTCACATTATGCATCTGAAGTAGTTTTTTTTTTTTTTTACCCACGAAAGCTTATGCCCAAATAAATCTGTTAGTCTTTAACGTGCCACCGGACTCCTTGTTATTAATAACACAGCGCATCTCCAAGCACCACTTCTGTTACCCTCTGCGGCCAGTAATGGAGAGTCATGTGTACAAAGGGGGAAACTGAGGCTCAGGGAGGGAGAAGTAACTGACCCGAATATACAAACAGCCATACTGAGTTAGGGCAATGGCACAGCCAGCCCAGTATCCTGTCTTCTGACAGCAGCCAGTGCTGGATCCTTCAGAGGGAACGAACAGAACCGGGCAATTACTGATCCATCCCCTGTCACCCAGTCCCTGCTTCTGGCACTCAGAGGTTTAGGGACTGAGACCATGGGGGTTGTGATCCTGATCATCTTGGCTAATAGCCATTGATGGACCTATCCTCCATTAACTTATCCAGTTCTTTTTTGAACCCTGGTACAGTCTTGGCCCTCACAGCATCCTCCGGCAACGCGTTGCAGAGGGTGACTGTGCCTCGTGC
This sequence comes from Gopherus flavomarginatus, assembly GCF_025201925.1. Taxonomy (NCBI): domain Eukaryota; kingdom Metazoa; phylum Chordata; order Testudines; family Testudinidae; genus Gopherus; species Gopherus flavomarginatus. The sequence goes on along the minus strand of NC_066635.1, from coordinate 22,556,325 downwards.
GAAGAGGTATTTCCTTCGGTTTGTTTCAAACGAGCAGCCTGTTCCTTTCACTGGGCGGGCGACGCTCCCCGCCCCCCAGCTCTTGTGCTACGTGAATGGGCAAATAACCCTTCCCTGTCCACGCTCCCCACTCCACGGGTGATGTGATAACCCTCCACCTCCCCCCGGTCTCCGCGGAGCCCCGAGGCCTCTCCCTGTAACCCCGCAGCCCGGCTCAGGGCAGGGGGCCCCCGCGATCCTGCCCCGGGGCCGGCAGCCAGCGCGGGGGAAGCCCAGCTGCCCCGGGGGCAGGCAGCTCGAGAGGCGGGAGGGGGCGATGGGTGCCGGGCCGGGCCGCGCCGCACCTCCCACGCAGGCCAGCGCCGCCTTGAAGCCGCAGCTCTCCATGACCCGCTCGATCAGCTTCTGCTCCTCGCTCTTGGGCGGGGCCGGGATGCCCCCCAGCGCGGCGGGGTCCAGGGCCCGGGCCTGGCGGGGCCCCCGCCGCTCCCCCACCAGGTGCTCCAGCAGGAGGCTGTACTGCAGCGGAGCCGGCCCGGCCGCGTCAGGCGCGGGGCCGGCGGGCGCGCCCCCCTCCGGGGAGCGGGCCGCCGCCATGACAGGCCGCGTAAACTCAGTCGTTGCCTCCCCGGCCGTAGATTCCACACTCGGAGTTGAGGATGCTTCTGCCCCGGCCGCCTGTGGTTCCGCAGCAGCCGATTCGACACAGTGTAACTACTCGCGGGCGGGGAGCGAGGCCCTCGTCCCAGCGGACTACAACTCCCAGCATGCCCGTCACCGAGGGGCTCGGGCGCGCCGGGATTCACGGCCCTTGTAGCCCGTCTCTAACCGCTATGGGCTGTATATCCCAGCGTGCCTTGCAGCAGCCCCCATAAAGAGACTGTGACTCCCGGCACGCTCGCCCGCTTCAGGCTCCGCTGCGCTCAGGATGATGGGATTTGTAGTCCGGAGAGTCTGAGAGGAAGAACCACATTTCCCAGGGTGCCCCGCGGCGCTAGCCCCCTGGCGGCCGTTGGGACCGTTGCAGAGGAGAGGAAAGGTGCTTGGTACCAGAGCATCCTTGAGAGGAGGCGGCTGAGGAGGCAGCAGGTGAGCGGGGCTGGGGCGGGCTGACCCTTGGGGCCTCTCCCAGGGCAGGGCCAGGGGAGTGGCAGGGGCCGTGGCTCACGGGCTGTGGGAGGGGCCCTGGTGACTGCCCTGCAATGGGGGAGCCCCTGGGCCCTCACGCAGAGCGGCCTCCCCATGAAGGCAACAAGGGCCGTGGTTAGTCAGAGGGCAGCCAGAGTGCCGGGTGTCCCCCCCCTGGAGCCCTGCAGCCGCCTCAGGCCCAGTGCAGGCGAGTGGCCTTGGGGAAGCCCTGGGTCCCGGTGTGCAAGGCCCCCCCTCTGCTGGCCTGAGGGGCAGGGCTGTCCTGTGGGTGGCTGTCACTGACACCACTGTGTGGTGGCCGTGCCAAGGTGCCCGATCCCACTGCCATTTATGGGTACCTGTGCAGCAAGGCTGGTCAAATGTCGCCCACGGGGTCCTGCGATGCACCCCCCTGACTTTCTCTTGTCTTCTGGAGGGAGTGACCCCAGGAAGTTGATAGGTCCCAGCATCTGAGGTGGTTGCTTGGGCTAGGACAAGGGCAGCTGTACTCCGCTTCATTTTACATATGTTAGGCAGAGAAACACCAGGTGGACAGATATTGTCCATGCAGGCCCTCAGCTGAGTGAAGTTTGGATGCCCCTGGCATAACACAGCACTCAGGCTTGGCGGTTTGTACAGATCAAGGGGCACTGAGAGTGTATACATCTGTCTTGCAGCCACAAAATGCAATCCTGATTAGTGTCAGATCAGGCAGGGATCTTAACTCTTACACTACTGTTTATTCTGTTTGGCAGAAGCATAGAAACTTCCCATCCTGATAAGCTTAGCCTCTTAAAAGGGAGGCTGTCAGCTAAAATAAATACTTCAGCCATATATGCTATTTGTTCATGCGTCATTTTGCTCAGTAGTGGCATAGCTGGACCATTTTCACTTTTTGATTCCCATGCACTAGCATAACTCTGTTGCTAAGCTTGCTGCAGGGAAGGGAAGGATGGGTTTAAAATCAAACAAAATATTTTTGTGGTAGTTCTATGGAAAGTTTTTACTATTAATATATTTTAAAAATCTGCAGTTTTTGGCCTAACCCATAAGGAATAACTGTTATGGTGAGAATGAGATGCTTTGAGGCACTGAATTTCAATAACTTAAAATGTGAGAAAACATTGTAGTGGTTATTTTAAAAAGAATTTATGACCTAAAAGTGACTTATTTCCATGTATCCCTCTGAAAAGCAGACCCATGGTCTGAACTGAGTACAAGTGCACTAGGTGTTCTGTAGTATATTATCCTGGTTTTCCTTTTTTCTTTTACCTCAGCACTGTTACTTGTTTACATTGACACATATATGCAGATCTGGATAATTGTGTGCAAATATATTTAACACTGTACAATGGTTTATTTTCCCCTTCAAATATACAAAGTTGAGCAGAACCTCCTGACTTGTGCATTGAGTTCCACTGCCCTCTACTGGCTTCTCCATGCTATTCCCTCTGTAACTGAATGTAGTAGGTCAGGGGTAGGCAAACTTTTCAGCCTGAGGGCCACGTCAGGTTTCCAAAACCGTATGGAGGGTGGAGTAGGGAGGGCTGTGCCTCCCCAAACAGCCTGTCCCCTGCCCCCTATCTGCCCCTTCCCACTTCCTATCCCCTGACTGCACCCCTCAGAACCCCCCACCCATCCAACCCCCCCCAACTCCCCTGACAGCCCCCCAGGACCTCCCACTCCTAACTGCCCCCCTGGGACCTCACCCCTTATCCAACCTGCCAACTCCCTGTCCCCTGACTGTCCCAACCCCTATCCACACCCCCGCCCCCTGACAGGCCCCCCTGACTCCGACGCCTATCAACCCCCCCCCATTCTCTGTCCCTTGACACCCCCTCCAAACCTCCACCCCATCCAATCTCTCCCTGTCCCCTGATTGCCCCTGGGGACCTCCTGCCCCTTATCCATCCCCCCCCACCCCCTTACCATGCCACTCAGAGCAGCACGTCTGGCAGCTAGGCTGCCTGGCCGGAGCCAGCCATGCCGCCGCGCTGCCCAGCAGGAGCTCGCAGCCCCACTGCCCAGAGCACTGACGGCTCAGCGAGCTGAGGCTGCAGGGGAGGGGGAACAGCAGGGGAGGGGATGGGGGCTAGCATCCCTGGCCGGGAGCTCAAGGTCTGGGCAGGACAGTACCATGGGCCGTAGTTTGTCCACCTCTGCAGTAGGTACTCAAGTCTCTTAATATAAAAAGGAGGAGCCAGAGTGCTCTTCATGAGGAGAACTGAACTTCAGAACTCACTCCCTCTTTTGATCCGAAATAGCCCATATCTGCTGATCTTCAAGGCACCTGCAAAGCCCATGTATTTCCCTACGATTTTGGGCGAGTGAGAGATGTGTTGAGGGCTGGGACTTGTGCACTTAGAGTTTGGCTCTCTCTGTGGCTGGAGTGTTGTTTTGGGTTATTTTTTCCCAGATCGGTGATTTGGGATTGGAAGGGCGTGCAATTTATTCTTCCCATTTCTGATGTGGTTAGCAGGCATCCACGGTAATGGGGACAGACTCCATTTATTGCCAGAAATTACATGATGATAGTCTTCTGATGTTTACCCCCACAATATCTTTCTTTTCATTATGAATGTTGTCCCCCTTTCCCAGTATCATGCACACATGGGTTTATATTCTGCATGTGAACTAAGACATTTATCTTGCAAACATTTAAGTCTGTGCTTTTCTCTAAGTATGCAAGTTGTCCCATTTACTTTCATGGACTATTCATATGACTAAATGTAAGTGCTTGCAGGATTGGGGCCTAGATAATGTGACTGACAATTCTTGCTATGTGGAACAAGTAGAAACCTGCAGTGAACAAGCTGCTCACTCCAAACTTCAAATTCTCTGTCTCAAAAATACTCACTGGACGCTTGCAAATTAGTGCTGTTTGATCCCCTTCAGCACAAGCCTGTCATCTGAATAACTTGCCTGAAATTACGCTGCTGACTAGGGTGACCAGATAGAAAGTGTGAAAAATCAGGATGGGGTTGAGGGGTAATAAGTATCTTTATAAGAAAAAGCCTCAGATATCAGGATTGTCCCTATAAAATGGAAACATCTGGTCACCCTACTGCGGACTTGGAGCTGCTAAGCCCTCAGTATTCAACCTCTGCCAAGAAACCTCAGTTCTGTCGAGAGAGATTACTTTTTTTTTTACCTGTGTAGCCTTGACTGGAACTCTTTCAAACATTCTTTTCTCTTTGCCCTGTAATTAAAATGAAATGTGTTATGCATGAAAGGTCAATAGCTATTATGTTTTTATAAAACATATGCACAGTGACTGATCTATACATTTAGGATCTGTTTAGTTTCACTAGAGGGCAGCACATAGGAGTTTTTAGGAGAGAATTGGTCAGTGTCACTGAACCTTTGATTGGAGAATATGGACATATAGGTCAGTGCCCTGAAGGACAGAGCATTTAAACTATATTTATAATATTCTTGTCTGAAATTCTGATTCTGAAGTATACCTTTCATATAGCAGCCAGCTCTCTGCTGGAAGCAGAGTCCCTCTTCTGCATAGACTCGGGTGATTATTTTGGGTATTGCTGCACAGAAAATCTTCACAGCTCTCTAAACCAATCACTCAAATCCCAGAGTTATTCCAGAAGTGACTTCACTGCATGAGAAGCAGTTTAGCAATGGAGGCCAAAATAAATAAATTGGTTCCCTCTCTCTGCCCCTTCATCTTCCGCTTCGCTCCCGGAAAGGCTCCAGCTTTGTAGGTCTCCTGTGACTTTGTGGACAGATAATGAGCTGCAAGTATTTCTGCACAGAGGGCTATTTTTGTAGCCTTGACATCCTGAACTGCTGCTACAAGAAGAGTAAAAATTAGCCAAAAAGGAATGTCTTTACATCTAGCACTGTGGTAGCTGAGTCTTAATTTAGGGTATTGCCAGCCCTGAGTGTTGAAAAATCATGAGTCAGGCCCCCAAAATCATATGATTGGCTTGAAAATCATGAGATTTAAAAGTAACACATTTGGGGGTCTTTTTATCTGCCTTCTGCTGTTTTTCCTTAGTGGTCATGTTTTCACGCTTTATCCATAACCATGAGGCTAGACACTTTGTGTGTGTGTGTGTGTGTGTGTGTGTGTGTGTGTGTGTGTGTGTGTGTGTGTGTGTGTGTGTGTGTGTGTGTGTGTGTGTGTTTAATGAAAACTGAGAGTCTCATCTACTAACATGACTCCAGGGGCTGGAGCTTTAAGTAAAACACTAAATATCACAATACTCATGATAAAATCCCAAGAGCTGGCAGCTCTGAGTATCAAAGCTAGATAGGCTGGTTGCTGAGAAGCTGCTTCCCCACATGTCCCTCTCCATGACCATGAGCCCTCTGAATGTCTGCAGAGAGCTCTGGCTGTTGCACTGATGTGGTTTAGAGCAGCATTTCTCAATGACTGGTCCGTGGACTGGCACCGGTCCTTGAAATCTCCCTGACACAGTTTTGGAAGGCAGCAAGCCAGTCCTTGGTATCTAAAAAGTGGAGAAACATTGGTTTAGAGTATGATCCCAGCTGGGACTTCTACCCTTCTTTGGAAGCAGGAAGTGACTTTGCAAATAAAAAACATTGTTGGTAGGTGTCACGGAGTGTGGCGGAGTCCGGGCCCTGCGACCTCCACTTCCTGCAATTCACCGTGACTCTCAGCCAGCCAGTAAAACAGAAGGTTTATTAGACAACAGGAACACAGGTTACAGCAGAGCTTGTAGGTACAACCAGGGCCCCTCAGTCAGGTCCCTCTGGGGGGCAAGGATCTTAGACCTGAGACCTGGGTTCCCTGTCTCTTCCCAGCCAGCCCAAAACTGAAACTAAAAACCTCTCCAGCAGGCTCTCCTCCTTTGTCCAGCTTCCTGGGCAAAGGTGTTAACTCCCCCCACCCCACTTCCTGGCTCAGGTTACAGGCTCAGGTCCTGTCCCTCACCTAAAGTCATCCCCTGCTCTCCCATCCCCCTTGCAGACAGTCCCTACTGCTTCACAGTAGGTTTTATGGCAGTTTGCAAAGCAGGTGGTGTCAAGCCAAATTCTGGTTGAGGTGGCTTATTTCGCAGTTGGGAATCCATGTCCTTCTTTTCTACTGTTGACTCGGGGTCTGTTCCACTTTTTTTTTTTAAATTTTTGCTGCATTCTTAAAAAATCGGTCCAGTGGATAGAGCAGGAAATTGGGAGCCAGGACTCTTGAGTTCTATTCCCAATTCTTAGTCACTGACACTAAGAGAGTTATTTACCTCACTGTTCAGACATCTATAATGTGGTGATGACGATACTTTAACTAATTTGTTTACTGTTTGTAGAGTGGTTTCATATCCTTGGATGGAAGGCTCAAGACAAGGCACAGTATCTAGTGAAATCTGCCTGCTCTCTGAATTCAGCAACTGAAAGCAAAGTTGCTTCATCTTCTGAGCCTCACTCAATTTGTTCATAAAATGCAAACCAAAGTTCAGAGTAGGCTGAGGAGGGGATTACTTCTCTATTGAACTGACAGGGCTTGCCAAACTGATAACAGTTGTCATTATTCTGCTGCACCACCAACATATCCATAAAGACTTGGGCTGTAGACCACGAGGGCAGGGATTTGAGAGTGAAGGCTGAAAAGACAGGATGGTGAACTAAGCTCCTGACTCAGGTTAGCATAAGACAGACTGTTTACATTTTTTTTTCAAAGCCTTTTCTTAGGACCAGCTGGGCTTGCTCCATGTGACTGCGTTTTGCAATTTGGCAGGAAGCACGAGACTTGGGTTTGGGGAATGTTTGTCTGAACCTTCCTGTTTTCTCTCTCTGTGTCTAATTTATTGCAAGTATTTTGTATTAAGCCCTTTGAAGAGTGAGACCCTCTACTGTGCAGGGTATCTGTGCTTTTCATTTGGTCCACTCCCGTCTCTATCACTCCCTTCACCCTGATATCAGAGATAATTGTGTTTTTGCCCAATGATTAACAATTTTAAAAGTACGTAACATCTCGTAACTTGAGTGCTTAAAAAATGTGTCTCAAGTTTTCTGATGTCACCTCCCAGGGAAGTAAGCTGCTGTTATAGGACCCTGAGTTCTCTTTCAAGAAACCTGGTTTAGTCCAGAGAGAAGTCGTTGTAGGAGGGCAAGTGCTGGGGGGAGAGGTGCAGTGAAAAGGCAAAGGAATCCTCAGTTTGGTAAATTACTTTCAGGCTTTGTCAAGCTGCTGAAATGCTCCTGATATTAAGGACCAGGGGCCCAGTCCTGCAATCCCTCTGTGTGGAACTCCCATGGAATCCATATGGAACACAACAGATTAAAAACGAAACAATATGTTACATTTCTATCTCCAGTTAATGAAAAAAATTAATTTAACTCACTGCAGGTACCTGCTCAGGTACCTTCAGGTATGGATCTACCCACCACAACCTACCCTGTAACAAGGAATGGGGCACCATTTCCCTTGGGCCAGATCATACCCACTAGACTTGCACACAGATGGGACCCTTTATAGTTAGATTTACCCTCAGCTGTGCTGTAATGGTGAGAGCTGTCACTTCCAGGACACCTTCCCCTTCACCATTTCTGGACCCCATGCAGTCGGATTGGATGGAAAGGACCAGTTCTAGGAGAAAGCACATCATCCATTGCCTCCACCTGAATTCCATCTCATGCAGAATCCCCTTTGATGTGAGGAACCTCCTTAAAGTGAGGTTCAGAGGGCAGGGCCGTCCCTGGCAGCCCATCACCAAGGAAGGATAAACAGCAGCACACTCTGGAATGATTTATTTGGTGGCACTCATACAGTGTCTGATCACAAGCTAAAATCTTTCGTATCTCAATCTTGTAATAGCCCAAGTGAAATATTGCACTTTCAGTGACTCAAAAATATTTCACAAAAATATGATTAGGTATCCAAATCTGCAGGTTCCTCTTGCTTGTGAATGGGTCAAAATCTGTGACTATTTAAAGGCCTCTAAGTCTTTTATTATATTTTTAGCAGTGTGTTATTCTGCGGTGACTAAGCTGCAGCTATTGCAATGAGGCGTTCAGAACCAAAATATTCCTCTGAATGAGTTCGCTTGAAATAGCTCATTTGGTGAGCTGCTCTTCCCTTTTTGGATTTGGATAGAATGGGAATTCTGGACTCCAACTCAACGGTGCTGTAAGCTGGTACATCTCCATAGACTCCAATGCTCCAGCAATAAATTTGTGCCCTCTGGTTCTAAGCCTTTTGTGTCTCCATCATCTGAAAGCTTCCTGGTGTGTAACTGATGTGATTATGAGTGAGTTGCCTTTAAATAGCCATTAACTCTAACGGTCACCATGGTGACTGCTGTACCAAAGCCTCTTGCTGGTAGGTTGCCCGGCTCCCTGAGTTATTACAGTTTAATGCTCAGAGCCTGTTGGATTCACAATTGGGCAGAGGCCACAAATGTCAGAAAGGAAAAAACTATGTATTTTAAATCTTTATGGAAGGGAATCTTGATGCTGGTGAAAGGACTGGGATTGACAGCCCAAGAGACTGATGACCTTGGCCCACAGAAAAGGGACTTAATGGGCAGTAGTGGAGCAACTTTTCCCCATCCACTACCCCCTCCCCAGTCTGCTCCAACCCTGCTCAGGAGCAATCTAGTAGAGGGTGGGACAACACCAGTCTCCGTGGCTGATTCAGTGCTTAGCCTTTCTCCAGTAACAAGGGAAATGGTGTTACTCTAGTTGTGAGGTGGATAATACGAGCAAGCTTAGACTCACCAGCTCACTGAATCTTGGTCACCAAACAACCACCAGATTGTAATGCTTTTCAGTCACTATCCACCTGGGCCAGGTTTCAGCTAGAGAGCTGGACAGGAAGGGCCTGATCCAAAGCCCACTGAAGACAAAAGAGAGACTCCCATTGCCTTCAATAGGCTTTGGACCAGATCCTAAGGTTCTCTATCTCCTTAACAGTAAGAACATTGGCTACGTTTTCTATTTAATTTGAGGAACAAATAATTCTTTGTTCTATGGAGATGTCTAGCTATTTGGTTAAACCATGTTTAACTCTGCATTTGTCTCTTCCTCTCCATTTCCTGAGGGCTGTTTGAACTAATCAGTGGACTGAACATGGGCTGGGAGGTAGGAGTTCCTAAGCGATAATTACACTGCAGTGATAAAGTCACTTTCAAGTTACTAGCTAGGCACAAATCTGCTCACCCATCTGCTCTGATGATGGAGGAAAAAGAGTGACATTGGAGTTGCCTAGGCAAATGAGGAGAGAGAAGAGTTGCCAAGGCTGATTTAGTTTTTTTGTTTCCTCATTGGTAACAATGGGAATAAAAATACTGATTCCCCTGCCTCACAGATTGTCCAGAGTTAACATTTACAGGTCTTGGAGGAGGAAAACCCTTTAAGTGCTAAGGAATTCTATCACTGGACTGCTTGCTCCATGGCTTCCCGCTTTTCTGTGCACCCATGCTATGCCTTTTGCACTTCTCTAACCTTCTTGCTCTGCTCCTCCAGCCGCTCTGCACAGTGAGCTTAGTGCCTTGCCCTGTTGTCCCTCACAGCCTCTTTTTCCCTTTGTCAAGTATCAGAGGGTAGCCGTGTTAGTCTGGATCTGTAAAAGCAGCAAAGAATCCTGTGGCACCTTATAGACTAACAGACGTTTTGGAGCATGAGCTTTTGTGGGTGAATACCCACTTCCTCAGATGCATGTAATGGAAATATCCAGGGCAGGTATATATATGTGTGCTAGCAAGCAAGCTAGAGATAACGAGGTCAGTTCAATCAGGGAGGATGAGGCCCTGTTCTAGCAGTTGAGGTGTGAAAACCAAGAGAGGAGAAACTGGTTCTGTAATTGGCAAGCCATTCACAGTCTTTGTTCAATCCTGAGCTGATGGTGTCAAATTTGCAGATGAACTGAAGCTCAGCAGTTTCTCTTTGAAGTCTGGTCCTGAAGTTTTTTTGCTGCAGGATGGCCACCTTAAGGTCTTCTATAGGTGATGTGCCCGGGATGGAAGCTGGAGGCATGAAGGTAGGCATAGCGGTCTACCTTCATGCCTCCAGCTTCCATCCCGGGCACATCACACGATCCATTGTCTATAGCCAAGCACTGAGGTACAACTGCATCTGCTCTGACCCCTCAGACAGAGACCAACACCTACAAAATCTCCACCAAGCATTCTCAAAACTACAATACCCGCACGAGGAAATAAGGAAACAGATCAACAGAACCAGACGTGTACCCAGAAGCCTCCTACTGCAAGACAAACCCAAGAGAAACCAACAGGACTCCACTGGCCATCACATACAGCCCCCAGCTAAAACCCCTCCAACGCATCATCAGGGATCTACAACCCATCCTGGACAATGATCCCACACTTTCACAGGCCTTGGGTGGCAGGCCAATCCTTGCCCACAGACAACCTGCCAACCTGAAACATATTCTCACCAGTAACTGCACACCACACTATAATAACTCTAGCTCAGGAACCAATCCATGCAACAAACCTCGATGCCAACTCTGCCCACATATCTACACCAGCGACACCATCACAGGACCTAACCAGATCAGCCACACCATCACTGGTTCATTCACCTACACATCCACCAATGTAATATACGCCATCATATGCCAGCAATGCCCCTCTGCTATGTACATTGGCCAAACTGGACAGTCTCTACGGAAAAGGATAAATGGACACAAATCAGACATTAGGAATGGCAATATACAAAAACCTGTAGGAGAGCACTTCAACCTCCCTGGCCACACTATAGAAGACCTTAAGGTGGCCATCCTGCAGCAAAAAAACTTCAGGACCAGACTTCAAAGAGAAACTGCTGCGCTTCAGTTCATCTGCAAATTTGACACCATCAGCTCAGGATTGAATAAAGACTGTGAATGGCTTGCCAATTACAGAACCAGTTTCTCCTCTCTTGGTTTTCACACCTCAACTGCTAGAACAGGGCCTCATCCTCCCTGATTGAACTGACCTCGTTATCTCTAGCTTGCTTGCTAGCACACATATATATACCTGCCCCTGGATATTTCCATTACATGCATCTGAGGAAGTGGGTATTCACCCACGAAAGCTCATGCTCCAAAACGTCTGTTAGTCTATAAGGTGCCACAGGATTCTTTGCTGTTTTTCCCTTTGCTGTTCTTGCTGCTCTACCCACCTGCCTTTTTACACCTTTGGTCTTGCATGGCCTCTGTTCAGCTTTCCTAAGGTGGCATGCCTGTGCATACTCAGTGATTTCTTCCATTCGGATACCTTTTTGGCTCTCGTGGGATTTTGTTCAGCTTTTTCTGTCTAGCAAACTGTCCCCAAACTTGGTTGAATATATCTTTCTCTGGCTTTATGTTCTGACAATCTTGCATTTTATTTCCTCTTTGAATCTTTGCTGGAGACTTGAATTAGTCACTGGCTTTTCAGGGAACTTTGAGAGCTGAGAGTGCTTGCTCTAGTCCCAATAGATCAGTCCCAGTTCTATAAACTGTGATTTTTTTATTATTTTTTCATAGCTTGGGCCTGGGCTACACTAGTGTGTGTGCGGGGTTCTAACTAAGATACGCAACTTAAGCTAAGCGAATAGCGTCGCTGAAGTCGAAGTATCTTAGTTCTACTTACCTGACGTCGACTCCGCTTACTCCTCCTGCTGAGGTGAAGTATGGGCATCGATTAGTGGATTGATTTATTGCTTCCAGACGAGATGTGATAAATCAATACCTGATACATTGAACACTACCTGCCAATCTGGCGGGTAGTATAGACGTACCCTTAGACCAGGCCTGCACAACATGCGGCCCGCAGAGCCTCACTGTGCGGCCCACGGGGGGATTCTAAATCCCCCACACACAACGCTCTGCGGGCAGCCCAAAGCCCTTTAAATCTCAGCCGCGGCAGGTAGTCAGAGGGCTCTGGGCTGCCCGCAGCGGCGGCAAGCCCAGAGCCCTTTAAATCCCAGACGCAGCCGGGAGTCGGAGGGCTCTGGGCTGCCCGCAGAGATTCCCAGCCACGGCTGGTATTTAAAGGGCTCAGAGCTCCCCCCGGCTTCGGGCACCCCAGAGCCCTTTGAATCCCGGCCACGGCTCCCCACAGATTTAAAGGGCTCAGGGCTCCCCACAGTGACCGGCAGCCCAAAGCTCTTTGAATCCCCGCCCACGGCCGCTGATTGCCCCCTCCGCATACCCCTGCCCCAACTGCCCTCCAGGACCCCCACCCCCTATCTAAGCACCGCTGGTCCTTGTCCCCTGATACCCCTCTCCCGAGACCCCTGCCCCTAACTGCCCTCCAGGACCCTACCCCCTATCTGAATGCCGCTGCTCCTTGTCCCCCGATTGCCCCCTCCTGAGACCCCTGCCCCTAACTGCCCCTTGAGACCCCAGCCCCTATCTAAGCTTCCCTTCTCCTTGTCCCCAACTGCCCCCTCCTGAGACCCCCCCCCAACTTCCCCCCAGGACCCCACCCACTACCTGTCCCCTGATAAACCCCTGGAACTCCCATGTCTATCCAACTGCTGCCTGTCCCCTGACTGCCCCCCCCCCGAACCTCCGCCCCATCCAACCCTCCCTGTCCCTTGACTGCCCCCTGGAACCCCCTACCCCTTCTCCAACCCCCAGCCCCCTTACCGTGCCACTCAGACCAGCGTGTCTGGCTCTGTGCAGCTCCAGACAGTTGCTGCCATGCTCCCCCGCGGAGCCCACAGCCAGTCCCCCCCTCCCCAGCACCTGCCTTCCAGATTTGAACACCTCAGCATTCAGGAGTGCTCAAGCTCAGTTTGGGCAGCTGTTATTTCATTTCTCCCAAATCAAATATACTGATCCACTGTAACTTGCTGTAGAAGAAGTAGGATAAAATTGAGCAAGAAATGCTTGTTAGGACTGGAATTGCTATTTTCAACAGCCATTGCCTTTTTGTTTGTTTAAAAGGAAGACAGTAATACTGCATTGGCAAATTCCCTATAGAAAGAAAGAATGAAACAAAAGAATAATAAAGGCACCTCAACTTTTCCTCATTTATGGAGGACAGTCTTATAATATGCATCTAGATATCCTCCAATCACAGAAGCTGAAAATTGTTCCACTTCACTGCAGCTCTGTAACCATATGGGGACCAATCCTGTCTGTGTTCTGTGCACATCCAAAATTCCTGCTGAATGACCCACCCTGAGAGCGAGTTACCAGTGACCCAGGGCTGGGGCTGCAGGAGGTGTGGCGGGGGGGGGGCGGGGAGCCCAGGGCTGGCGCAGCAGTGGGGTAGGGGGAGAGCACTGGTGGGGAAGCTCAGTGCTGGGGCAGCAGGGGGTGTGGGTGGGTGGGGGAGCTCAGGACTGGGGCAGCAGGAGGGTACAGGGGGGAACCCAGGGCTGGGACGGGGGGCAGCCAAATTTTTTTTTTTGCTTGGGGCAGCAAAAAACCTAAAGCCGGCCCTGCCGGGTTCCCCCAGCCGCCGAAGCCCTGGGTCCTTTAATTTGACCCTGAGAGCTCCCAGCCACCTCTTCTGCTGGGAGCCCCGGTTGATTAAAGTATCACCTCCCCACCCCCAGCCTTCCTTTTTGGCCCACAGCTGTTTTTGTGGGGCGGCGCTGGGGAAAGAGAGTTTGTTTCCGCATGGCTGGGCGGCCCTGGGGCGGGGTGTTTCTGCGGGGCCGGGAGGTTTCGGCCCTCAGCTGTTTTCTTTGGAGTAATGTGGCCCTCGCCGCTTTACAAGTTGTGCAGGCCTGCCTTAGACAGAGACTAGGAGAGAGGATGTGTGAATGTAATGATATGTGTTAACAGAGTCTTAGCACCAGGATCCTGGCCATGTTTCATTTATATGAATTACATTTTACATAACTAGATCTACCCCAATTTTCCCCTCTTAAATGTTACTGTATAATATTGTTGGTCTAAAGCTAGTCATATCCAGAGGCAGATGTGAGTACCCAATTTATCGCCTGTGAAATGCTTTGGGTTCCTTTAGGATTCAAGGAGTTATAGAAATGCAAGGAGATTATTATTTTGTTCCTTATCACACTGAGCCCACCTACGTGCAACATCTTTTGTTCCCCCTGGAGTCAGAAAGCTTATACCATATGTAGGTTGCTAGGACTTCATTCTAGCTACTTTCTTGCTTCTTTGCTCGTTGCGTCTGTTGCCTTCAGATTTTGAAGGGTTTGAGTGGTATTTCTGTTTGTAAATCAGGCTGATGTTCAAGGTAACTGTGCTAGAAAACAGGAGGATGAGTCCTTGACCTTGTGTAGTAATCTGCTTTCAATTTCTGGGTCTTGTGTTTTGATGACAGCTCATGTGATCAGTATAGCTGGAGCAGATAGTATTGTGTACATCTGTGAAGAATAGACTAGCCATTTGTTTTAAGAAGTTCATGCTGCTGACACGTGAATCCTGAAAGCGGAGGTGTCTGCTCCTAGTTGCTTCAGGGACAATTAAAACCTGAAACATATGCCAAATTGACACCTCTTCGGATGAATTTAGAAATGTCCCAATTGATTTTAGCTGCAGTAAGATGATTGTGTGTTAAATATCTGTGAATTGGGCGGTTGCAGCTATGTTTTACTATCTTTACTGTATATAAATCATGAAAGCAGAGCCAGGATCTCAGAATGGAATTTCCTTGCATTCCATCAATGCACATTTCTTAATATTTTATAACGTGAAGTTACAGTTAGTTCTGAGAAGACTTGGGTCTGGAAAATTTGTCTTGTTAGTGGCTAATTTTGAGTGAGGAACTGCTCAACTCTAATCCAGACCTTCCCACTGACTCTCTGGGTTTCGCCAAGTCCCTAAAGTCAACATGTTCAAAAGAATTCAAATGTTGAAAAATTGGAAAATCAGAAAAGAGCCACAAGAATTATTAAATGATTAGAAAGCCTGCCTCAACAAAAAGAAGGTTAAAGGATGACTTGATCACAGAAATATTAATAGTGGGCTCTTCAGTCTAGGAAGAAAAGCATAACATGATTCAGTGGCTGGAAATTGAAGCTAGACAAATTCAGACTGGAAATAAAGCATACATTTTTAACAGTGAAAGTAATTAACTATTTGGAACAAGTTACTAAGGATCATGGTGGATTCTCCATCACAGACAATTTTTTAAATCAAGACTGGATGTTTTCTGAAAGATCTGCTCTAGGAAGTTCTCTGGCTTGTGTTATACAGGAGGTCAGACTAGATGATCACAGTGGTCCCTTCTGGCCTTGCAATCTACAAATCCATGAGAAGTAGCCTCTGATTTTGGGTGCCTAACTTAAAACAACTTGAGTCTGATTTTTCAGAGATGTTAAGCACATGTAAATCTAGCTGAACTTGATGGGCACTGCAGGCACTTGGTACCTCTGAAAATTGGACCACTAATTTCTATGTTCCTCACTTGCTCCATCTCTAGACTGGATATTGCTAGCCTATATCAGTAACTTGATTGATGTCTGTAAAGCACTTTGAGATCCTGGAATTGAGGGTAAGAAAGAAGCACTAGGATTTTATGATATCCATAATCAAACTTCATAGCTAGCTGCCCTCAGAAACCCTGCCCTACATTAGAGAGCCCATTAATCTCCTGGGATTTGAACTATATGCACTTCTTCATTTTTCCTTGTCAGTTTGTCCTGATTCTTGTTGCTGTTGGGTCTCCATTTTGTATAGGAGCTGTGCCCTGCAGTGCTGCTGCTGTTCTAGGGCTGTCAGCAGTTCCACTGGAAGGCTCTCAAAAACAGAGGTGACAACTCAGCTGTTTTATGTATATCAACCTGAAATTCATTATAAAACTCTAAGCCTAGAGGCTCCCTGCACCAGCCCATTGAATTCAGTATATTCTGTTTCAAAGCAGCCTCAGACATACATCCTGGCCAATCCTAAATTCCTTTTTCCTGTTCTGAGAGTTGGTGGCATGCAGTAAAAATGTACTAGTGTGGTGGTTCTGGGATAGCACCTCACAATGTCAAATGACCATCTGTCTTGGTTCCTATTACGTTAGCTCTAGGGGAACCATGCACCCGATCCCATGCTGTCTTTTTCAGCACTTCAATCAAGGAGGAGCAGCTGGGGAGCGTACCTGCTGGGCTGCCTGAATAGTCCAGTTATTGTGCTGCTTGAACATGGTCACTCTCAATGGATTGTTAATGGCACAATGACCTCAAAACATATACGATGGAAAAGTAGCAGTGAGAGTGTTCAGATGAAAAATGGAGACCCCTAAGCCTCTAGTTCACTCTCCACTTGCTATGTTGGACATTAGTTATTATTAATTTTCCTAGGAATACAACGGCACTTTCTCCACCACTCGTGACTTGTCCAGGAGAGCACAGACCCCCACTGGGGAGCACTAAGTCATAGCTGGACATCCATTTCACTTGTAAACGTCTTGCCCTTTTGAATGGAAGGGAAAGCGACAGTAAAGCTACCCTTACTCCAGTGAGGGGCTTTAAGGGGCTTTTTCTACCCCTCACTTATGTCACACTCACATTACTGAAGCATGTCACCACCTTCAGCTTTTCTGACCCATGTTTTTGTCAGTGACATATCCATTGCTTCTAAGAGAACCTTGTATCAATTAGCACAGTTTAAAAACAGGAGGAAAGTTTCATTTCATCGTCTAAGCCATTGTTTGCTTTGTAATTATGATGCTGGTTTTGGCACTAATATATATAGTGGTTTCTCATGCTGTAATTTTCATAGCAATCACAGATTTAGGAACCAGCCATGTTAAACCTCCATCAGATTTTTGAGTACACAGGCCACTGCCTGCACTTTTCTTTTGGGCAGAAGTAAGTGCAGATCAGTTTCTACTTACTGACTGTGCCTTGGAGTCTAGGGACATTGTCACATTCCAGTTTCCCCCGATATCATTCCAATTACATAATTTTGCATCTGGAATTCCTCAGTTTCAGAAAATTCCAGCAGATGTTCTTTAGCCCTTCTATGAGCCTTTCTGAGTCCCTTTTCTCTATCTGCTACTGCAAGGTGTAAGTGATTGTGATTGATGGTGCAGCAAGAAAGTGGAATGCTGCCAACAGGGCACCATCTGGAAACTGATGTAATACCAATTTACACCAAGTAGAAACCAGTTTCAAGGTATAGTCTTCTGGCTGTCCTCTCTGCAGCAGATGCTGAAAGCACATAAACTGCTAACTCTGGGGCAAGTTACTCTTCTGCTGAAACTGTAAAGGAAAATACATTGAAGAGCTTTGTAAACACCTTGGTTCAAAGTAGTGCTTGCAACATGTTATAGTTGCAATTAGGGCTGTCAAGCGATTAAAAATATTAATCACACGATTAATTGCACTGTTAAACAATAGTAGAATACCATTTACTTAACTATTTTTGAATGTTTTCTACATTTTCAAATATATTGATTTCAGTTATAACACAGGTTTCTCAGTAGCAACTGTGTTAGTCTGTATCTGCAAAAAGAGCAGGAGTACTTGTGGCACCTTAGAGACTAACAAATGTATTTGAGCATAAGCTTTCGTGGGCTACAGCCCACTTCATCGGATGCATGTAGTGGAAAATACAGTAGGACGAGATATATATATAATATTGGTGCCACAAGTACTCCTGTTCTAGTTACAACACAGAATACAAAGTGTACAGTGCTCACTTTCTATTTATTTTTAATACAAATTTGCACTGTAAAAAACAAGAATATATTTCAACTCACCTAATACAAGTACTGTAGTGCTATTTTTTATCATGAAAGTTGAATTGACAAATGTCGAATTATTTTTGTTTACATAACTGCATTCAAAAATAAAACAATGTAAAACTTTAGAACCTACAAGTCCACTCAGTCCTACTTCAGCCAAACGCTTACACAAATAAGTTTGGTTACATTTGCAGGAGATAATGATGCCCACTTCTTGTTCACAATGTCACCTGAAAGTGAGAACAGGAGTTTGCATGGCACTGTTGTAATTGGCATTGCAAGATATTTACATGCCAGATATGCTAAAGATTCTTATGTCCCTTCATGCTTCAACCACCATTCCAGAAGATATGCATTCATGCTGACGACGGGTTCTGCTTGATAACAATCCAGAGCAGAGCAGACCAATGCATGTACATTTTTATCATCTGGCTCAGATACCATCAGTAGAAAGTTGATTGATTTGATTTATTGGTGGTTCGGGTTCTGTAGTTTCCTCATCAGAGTGTTGCTCTTTTAAGACTTCTGAAAGCATGCTCCACGCTTCGTCCCTCTCAGATTTTGGACAACACTTCAGATTCTTAAACTTTGGGTCAAGTGCTGTAGCTATTTTTAGAAATCTCGCTATTGGTACCTTCTTTGTGTTTTGTCAAATCTGCAGTGACAGTGTTCATAAATCAAACAACATGTGCTGGGTCATCATCTGAGACTGCTATACCATAAAATATATGGCAGAATGCAGGTAAAACAGAGCAGGGGACATTATATTCTCCCCCAAGGAATTCAGTCACAAATTTAATTACTGCACTATTTTTTAAATGAACATCAGTAGCATGGACGCATGTCCTCCGGAATGATGGCTGAAACATGAAGGGGCATATGAATGTTTAGCACATAATTACCTTGCAACGCTGGCTACAAAAGTGCCATGTGAACACCTGTTCTCACTTTCAGGTGACATTGTAAATAAGAAGCAGGCAGCAGTATCTCCCGTAAATGTAAACAAACTTGTTTTTCTTAGCAATTGGCTGAACAAGAAGTAGGACTGTGTGGACTTGTAGGCTCCAAGTTTTACATCGTTTTGTTTTTGAGTGCAGTTATATAACAAAAAAAATCTACATTTGCAAGTTACACTTTCAAGATAGAGATTGCACTGCAGCCTATATACAAATGCAAGAAGTATGGGTAATAAGCAGGAAGAACTGGAAGTGCTAATAAATAAATACAACTATGACATTGTTGGCATTACTGAAACTTGGTGGGATAATACACACAACTGGAATGCTGGTGTGGATGGGTATAGTTTGCTCAGGAAGGATAGACAGGGGGAAAAATGGAGGAGGTGTTGCCTTATATATTAAAAATGTACACACTTGGACTGAGGTGGAGATGGACATAGGAGATGGAAGTGTTGAGAGTCTCTGGGTTAGGCTAAAAGGGGTAAAAAACACGGGTGATGTCGTGCTGGGAGTCTACTACAGGCCACCTAATCAGGTGGAAGAGGTGGATGAGGCTTTTTTCAAACAACTAACAAAATCATCCAAAGCCCAAGATTTGGTGGTGATGGGGAACTTCAACTATCCAGATATATGTTGGGAAAATAACACCGCGGGGCACAGACTATCCAATAAGTTCCTGGACTGCATCGCAGACAACTTTTTATTTCAGAAAGTTGAAAAAGCTACTAGGGGGGAAGCTGTTCTAGACTTGATTTTAACAAATAGGGAGGAACTCATTGAGAATTTGAAAGTAGAAGGAAGCTTGGGTGAAAGTGATCATGAAATCATAGAGTTTGCAATTCTAAGGAAGAGTAGAAGGGAGTACAGCAAAATAGAGACAATGGATTTCAGGAAGGCAGATTTTGGTAAGCTCAGAGAGCTGATAGGTAAGGTCCCATGGGAATCAAGACTGAGGGGAAAAACAACTGAGGAGAGTTGGCAGTTTTTCAAAGGGACGCTATTAAGGGCCCAAAAGCAAGCTATTCCGATGGTTAGGAAAGATAGAAAATGTGGCAAAAGACCACCTTGGCTTAACCACGAGATCTTGCGTGACCTACAAAATAAAAAGGCGTCATATAAAAAATGGAAACTAGGTCAGATTACAAAGGATGAATATAGGCAAATAACACAGGAATGCAGAGGCAAGATTAGAAAGGCAAAGGCACAAAATGAGCTCAAACTAGCTATGGGAATAAAGAGAAACAAGAAGACTTTTTATCAATACATTAGAAGCAAGAGGAAGACCAAGGACAGGGTAGGCCCACTGCTCACTGAGGTGGGGGAAACAGTAACGGGAGACTTGGAAATGGCAGAGATGCTTAATGATTTCTTTGTTTCGGTCTTCACTGAGAAGTCTGAAGGAATGTCCAATATAGTGAATGCTTACAGGAAGAGGGTAGGTTTAGAAGATAATATAAAAAAAAAACAAGTAAAAAATCACTTAGAAAAGTTAGATGCCTGCAAGTCACCAGGGCCTGATGAAATGCATCCTAGAATACTCAAGGAGTTAATAGAGGAGGTATCTGAGCCTCTAGCTATTATCTTTGGGAAATCATAGGAGACGGGGGAGATTCCAGAAGACTGGAAAAGGGCAAATATAGTGCCCATCTATAAAAAGGGAAATAAAAACAACCCAGGTAACTACAGACCAGTTAGTTTAACTTCTGTGCCAGGGAAGATAATGGAGCAAGTAATAAAAGAAATCATCTGCAAACACTTGGAAGGTGGTAAGGTGATAGGGAATAGCCAGCATGGATTTGTAAAGAACAAATCGTGTCAAACTAATCTGATAGCATTCTTTGATAGGATAACGATAAGGGAGAAGCAGTGGATGTGATATACCTAGACTTTAGTAAGGCATTTGATACGGTCTCGCATGATATTCTTATAGATAAACTAGGAAAGTACAATTTAGATGGGGCTACTATAAGGTGGGTGCATAACTGGCTGGATAACCGTACTCAGAAAGTAGTTATTAATGGCTCCCAATCCTGCTGGAAAAGTATAACAAGTGGGGTTCCACAGGGGTCTGTTTTGGGACAGGCTCTGTTCAATATCTTCATTAACGATTTAGATGTTGGCATAGAAAGTACGCTTATTAAGTTTGCGGACGATACCAAACTGGGAGGGATTGCAACTGCTTTGGAGGACAGGGTCAAAATTCAAAATGATCTGGACAAATTGGAGAAATGGTCTGAGGTAAACAGGATGAAGTTCAATAAAGATAAATGCAAAGTGTTCCACTTAGGAAGGAACAATCAGTTTCACACATACAGAATGGGAAGAGACTGTCTAGGAAGGAGTATGGCAGAAAGAGATCTAGGGGTCATAGTGGACCACAAGCTTAATATGAGTCAACAGTGTGATACTGTTGCAAAAAAAGCAAACGTGATTCTGGGATGCATTAACAGGTGTGTTGTAAACAAGACACGAGAAGTCATTCTTCCGCTTTACTCTGCGCTGGTTAGGCCTCAACTGGAGTATTGTGTCCAGTTCTGGGCACCGCATTTCAAGAAAGATGTGGAGAAATTGGAGAGGGTCCAGAGAAGAGCAACAAGAATGATTAAAGATCTTGAGAACATGACCTATGAAGGAAGGCTGAAGGAATTGGGTTTGTTTAGTGTGGAAAAGAGAAGACTGAGAGGGGACATGATAGCAGTTTTCAGGTATCTAAAAGGGTGTCATCAGGAGGAGGGAGAAAACTTGTTCACCTTAGCCTCCAATGGTAGAACAAGAAGCAATGAGCTTAAACTGCCGCAAGGGAGATTTAGGTTGGACATTAGGAAAAAGTTCCTAACTGTCAGGGTGTTTAAACACTGGAATAGATTGCCTAGGGAAGTTGTGGAATCTCCATCTCTGGAGATATTTAAGAGTAGGTTAGATAAATGTCTATTAGGGATGGTCTAGACAGTATTTGGTCCTGCCATGAGGGCAGGGGACTGGATTCGATGACCTCTTGAGGTCCCTTCCAGTCTTAGAGTCTATGAGTACTTGTATAAGGTGAATAGAAAAATACTATTTCTTTTCTCTATCATTTTTACAGTGCAGATATTTGTAATAAATATTAAATGAGCACTGTTCACTTTGTATTCTGCATTTTCAGATATACTGATTTCTATTAAAACATAGAAGAACATCCAAAATATTGACTAAATTTCAATTAATATATATTGTTTAACAGTGCGATTAATGACAATCTTTTTAATCCCAATTATTATTTTTTTTGCATTAATCACATGAGTTAACTGAGATTAATTGACAGCCCTAGTTGCAATGTTATTGCTGTTAACATTTCAAACAGCTTTTGGGAGTCAGAGCTGGTCTGGTAACTGAAGTATTTTCATATGCTATGATGTTTAATATGTGCAGTGAGGAATGATTTTCTGCCCAACAATACACAAGTCTGACACTGCATTGGGAAGTCCTGGTGAATTAACTGAGAGTGGTAGTTGAATCACCTATGCTACAAGATGGAGTTGCATCCTTATGTATATTTGTGAAAAGGTGGTCTTCCCACCCTGCTTGAAAATGATCAATACTTCACTTGCTGTGTAGGTTCAAAACTTCCCCCTTTCTGACATCTGGCTCTGTTAACAAGGTAATGCAACAAATTCCATCCAAGCCTTTTCCTTTGGCGTGACCATTCCTAGCACAGTTCAGCTCAGCCCCAGGCCCTAGATACCTCTCTCCAGAGGGGATATTCCTAGCTCCTTTGGGTGGGTTAATGAGCTGCACCTGCCACAATGAGTCACTAGGGCTTAATTAGTATCTCCCTCCAGGGTTCCAACACCTGCTCACAGAAGAACCTAGCCACCCTGTTATAGAGCAGAAAGGCTTTTTACCTGCCAGGACTTGAATGAATGGTTCTGTGTTTTCCCCTGCTACAGCTGGTGTCAGTAATGATACCCAATGTAGGACAGGGAGCTGTGTTCCTTAGGTGCCACCAGTAGTAGCTAAGCAAGTGCAGAGCCACATGAGCTGGGGTGCAGTGCAGAGGTGGGCAAACCATCTGGGTAAAACGTGTGCGAAGATGTAATCTTCAGAGTTTTTTTTTTTTTTTTGTAAGTGCTTCTTTACTGGTGGGGTTTTTCCTTCTCCATATAGTCCCTTACTCATTTGAATCTTAAATGGTTCTGTTCTTGTAAGGAGATGCATTTGTTACCTGTTAATGTTCTGTTTGGGAATCAGAGAGGGGTGCTGAAAACTGCTGGAGTCTCTTACAGATCCTTATACTTTTGAAAACAAATTCATTTCTCAGTTCACCTGTCTTGCCTGGTGTTTCTCTGTTCTTTGATGTTTCAGTATGCTTTACTTTTCTAAAATCTCAACAATGCAGAACAAAGGAAACTGTCTGGTTATCTGCCTCCAATAGTCTCTTCCCTGTCACTCCTATGTGAGATTTCTAACAATCCTGCACTCTCCAGCAGTTGTAGGTGAAAGCTACTGGCTGTGGCTTAGGCTGAGCTCACTGGGTGTCTGAGTGGGAACCTGGACCTGTGTAACATTCCCCTAAACACTAGAAATTCTTGAGTTCTTCAAGTGCATTGAGGAGAGAGGTCTATATGTTAACTGGTGAGATATTTGCCTATTCAGGCTTGACAAAGCTCTGGCTAGGATGATTTTAGGTGGGAATTGATCCTGCTCTGACCAAGGGGGTGGACTAGATGACCTCCTGTGGTCCCTTCCAACCCTGATATTCTGATTCTAGGTCTGCACTGTGATGGAGTAGGGGGATGGGAGAGCAGGGGAGGACTTTAGGGGATAGACTATACCTGAGCCTGTAACTGAGCTAGGCAAGGGGGGTGGGAGGTCAACACTTTTGCCCAGGAAGCTAGACAAAGGAAGGGACCTGCAGGAGGGAGTTAGTTTCAGTTTTGTTTTGGGGCTGTGTGGGAGGAATTCAGGGTATCCTAAGCTGGGATCCAAGCACCCTGAAACTCCAGAAGGACTTGATTGAGAGGTCCTGAGTGTGCCTGCAAGCTCTGCTGTAACCTGTGTTCCTGTTGTCCAATAAACCTTCTGTTTTACTGGCTGGCTGAGAGTCTCTGTGGAGTCCCAGGAAGAGGGGTGCAGGACTGGACTCCCCCACACTCCGTGACATGTACACACAGACATCTCGCACTGGTTGTGCCCTTACAGGCAACAGCCCTTGGAGTTCACTCTTTACATCCACCCTTTTGATTAGCATCATCTTGTTAACCAAGCAGCAGGGAGTTTTCAGCAAAATGGAAGCTGATTGTTGCCCCGTGATTCATTCTGTACATGGGCTGCTAGTGCCTTGAACTTCCTTCCTGTCATCAGCAATGAAACTGAGAAAAGAAAAATAAAGAGGAGTTGGTATCGGATCTGCACAGTGAGGAAAAGGGCAGGGTGAATATAGCCCCAAAGCCACAGCCCAACTCCAACTAATACCCACTCTGCCTGCTGACTTTTCCTTGTAATTACCTCTGGGTTTTATATCTGCAGACAATAACGTTCCATGCTTCACAACTGAATTAGAGACTCCCTTGAAAACCACACTGATGTTGACATCACAGCCTTGTTTATGGAATGTCTCTTTGTAACTAGGGCTTTTGCACATACAAGTGCAGTTTGTAAAAGCCTATCTTTTGGTTCAAGTTGTGCATTTGCCCTCTCCTGTTTCCTGTATAAGTCTCTTTTCCACATCCGTATTTAGAGACACCTGCCTCCCAAATGAGCCTCACAACTCGAATCCAGCTTTTGATCTTTTCCATCACACTGTGCCTTAAGCAAGATTGTGGCTGAAAAAGAGCATGCCCAGTGCATGCCTAAGCATACAATGTTTAATTTCCTGGGGCCCTGTGTTGTTATGGTGCACTGTCTGGTAGGGTTTGTTCATCATAATGCTGTTCATAACACATTGCTATAATTCTGCTCCTGCTGTGTAAGTGATCAGATTGTGCCCAGTGGCATGTGTGTTCTAGGAGATTAGAGTTATAAAGTGGGTGGGAGACAATAGATGAGTGTGTGCGCGCATGCACAATTTGCTAGCTCTGCCTCTGTCTGCAGTTGCACATTTGGTTGACATCTATTTCAGATGTGAATCTTGCTGATTCTTTGTTTTAATTTTAAAGTACTTTCATATCCTCACTTCACACCCCTGCTACTGGGTGAAAGGAAGGACGGTTAATGCTCTGGCCTGGAACTCAGGAGGTCTGGCTTCTTACGCTAATCCTGCCACAAACTTCCAGTGTGACTTAGTGCAAGTCATTTAATCTCTCTGTGCCTTGGCTCCTCAGCTGGCAAATGGATAAATTCTTTAGTGTATGTCAGGTGCTTAGGTAAATATAGTGATGAATGCCATAGAAAAGGGTACTAATAAATAAATACTGTAGATTTGTTGGGTTTGGGGGGATTGTGTGGCACAGTTACTCTGTTATATCCAATGTACCAAAACACTAGTGGGCAAGTGTTGTGGCTTTTTCCTACTCATGCTGAGCATTTTCAGCATTGGGTTTTGGTCAAGTGATATCCGGCACAACTAAAAATATCTTTTTAAATTCTACTCAGCTGATAGTCTGGGGCCGGTTTCCCACTGAGCCCCATATGAACTCACCCCAAGCAATGACAAAGAGACAATGTGCTTCAGTCCAAAAAATGTGAGTCTGTATTTTCAAACTGGGAACTTTTTTGTGGTGGTACATGTTGGCCTGGTGTCTCTGGCACTTACTATTGGTTTTGATTCCGCCGTTTTGCAGTTTGCCCTTTCTGGTTCTGAAAGCTGCCCAAAGTCGACATGGAGTAGAGATTTGAGTGCTGTCCCTATGTATTGCAAACCTGAGTGATTGTCCATATGTTTATCACCAAAAATAATATGATTTGCCTCCCAGGAAGAGGAGCAGAATTCATTTATAGTAATTTGTTAATATGAATGCCAGAGGGTACTGCCTTCTGATTATAGCTTGTGACTGGGAGAGGTCTCAGAAGCCTCATAGCACATAAAAAAGTAAGGATGGATAAGCTCTATTATCTGTGGTCACCTAGTCTGTCCCTAGATAGTGCGGGGATTGACAAACCAGATAGAATGTCATTGTTTGTTTATTGTATTCAATCTTCCTTGGGTCTGCAGCTCCAGGATCCAAGGCCCCCAGCTTGAGACCAGCTGCTCTATGGTGAAAGCACTTGGACCAGCCATGACCTAGAAATAGCCTTTGGGTGAAGAGTTTACACGTGGCACATCATTGGCTTCCTTTGGGGCTGTGTCAGGACATCTTGGCCTCTAGAATGAGGGTTTCGGGCGGTGCTCAGTGAGGGCAGAGCCATATATAGACTGCCACTACATTTAGGATCTGATTGTAAACAGCTGGCTAAAATAAACCCTCCCTAGCTTTCTTTTCTAAGGAGACTGCTGTTGTATCACTGTCACTTATATTCCGGGCTCACATTACAGTGGAAAAAACCCACACCTGATTCTAGAGATTGGTCCAAACTAATACCCTAGGTCTGAATGG
The DNA here is from genome assembly GCF_025201925.1 of Gopherus flavomarginatus. NCBI lineage: Eukaryota > Metazoa > Chordata > Testudines > Testudinidae > Gopherus > Gopherus flavomarginatus. The sequence continues at coordinate 22,530,162 of NC_066635.1, read as the reverse complement.
CCTAGGATGCAGATCCAAAGAAGAATTTTGCAAATATCCCTGCCTTTATAATGGGCCAAACCAACACCCTAACTCTGAACATCCCCAAACTTGGAAGTATTTGAAATCCTGATTTGGTTCTAATTTCTCTCACCCCCACCTAGGGGACCCTATCTCTGCCTGATTCCTGTCTGTAAAGATCCCTTACCCCTTTTCTCTGCACACACAGAGGGCCGAAGGGTGAGGGGAGTCCCCCAGGCATTTCTCAGCCCTGTGCCCCTTATTCACTTTCTTCTAGCCTAGGAGCTGATGGGTGCTTCTGCTTAGTGAGCCACAGACAGGTCATTGAAATCTGATGGGGCTAGGCACGCTGTCCATTCCCCTGTGCTATGTGCACAGGGCTCTCAGCTCTTGACAATATGGGGAGTTCTGGAGCTGGATTCCTCTCTCTTCTTCCCCCCCGCATGTTAGATCATGACTGAATCTCTGTTTTAGTGTAAAAACCCCCACTCTGCACCTTTTCAAGGCAGTCGTAAAGGTGAGGGAAATGCCTCTTGAGTGGGGCTCCTGGGGAGGAGATGCTTAGTATGGAATATAAGGGCTTGTGGGTGCAGTTTCTGTAACTTTCCTCCAAAGACAGACTCCTCCCCACCCCCCCTCAGAAAATATCTCCTTTTGGTGCCCACCTTGTTATCTTTTCTGCAATATACATGCTGCATATTTCGTTTGATCAGATTATGCAGACTAGACTGGGGCTTATCATACCATCTACCAATGTACACTTCTATTCTGAGGGCTGAAGGAATAAGGAACCCTTCACTGCTTTCTGAAGGGGATTGCTGCCCTGCACAGCTCTGAATTCTGGTATAAATGGCTTGCCTGCAAGAATTCCTCCTGGTATGATGGAAGTATAATATTTCTCTTTCTTGTGTGTGTGCACTCACACATACGTGTGTGTGTGTGTGTGTGATGAATGCCAAAGCTCTGGTAAAGCCAGCTTGCTTCCGTATGTGAATAATTTCTCAAGCAGCTCTCTGTGTGTCGTTGCAATGTGGTTTTCCTCTCAGGGAAGCACTAAAGCCCTGAATTCTCAGTCTGGCTTGCACATGCTGTCAGAGGCTAGCAGGAGACAGTTTTCCTTTTAATACAAGGAGGAGAAAAAGCTTTCACTGTAAGTATTTAATCCTCTTTTTATTTGTAAGGTGGGAACTGGATTTTCTCTAGTGCGGGTTAGTGGATAGAGGCACATTCTTGCAGCAAGCAGACTGCCTTGCTTAACAACACCTGGATGTAAGGTCTGACTCTAATTAAAACTAGATTGGATGGAGCATTAGAAAATGCACTGTAAGGAACACGCCTGCATTGGCGGGGAGCTAGGCTGGACGGTCTATTAGATGTTAACGATAGAAAATGATCCTATGAGGACTGGCTACTGTGTAGTTTTCTGTTTCGTTGCATGGAGTTGAGCTAGTGACAAATGGGCTGAAGCTGTCACTCTGCCTGCCTCGGCTCTCTCTTCCTGTTGGTGTTCAGTGATCTGTTCCAACGGCAGGGTCGAACAGGAGCACAAATAGGTTTCCCCAACCCTGCTGTTGAGACTGTCCAGTCAAGAAGGGGCCAAGCTGCTTCAGAAAAAAATTGGCAGTTAGCTCGTCTGCAAGGTGAATGAGTACAAATGTTGGGGAGCCTGGCCAGAGCTGTGCTCTCCTCCATCAAAGAAGGGAGCTGCTGAGACTCTCAGGAGGAAGCATCAGTTTCAACAGTTTAGTAATTGGCCCCAAAAATGTGATTGATTTAAACTGAATCTTGATGGTAATAGCAATTGTAATAATATGCAGCATTTGTACAGCTTTGCAGAGCTGTACAAATGCTAATTAAGCTCTGTGTTTGTAATGAATCATTACTGGCAGAAATGGAAAGGAAATGGGGACTCTTCTCCTCCCCCGCCCCCCACACCCCGCTTCCCTTCATCAACACAATCTAATTCTCTCTCTAGATATCACCCCTTAAATGTTTCAGAGTAGCAGCCATGTTAGTCTGTATCAGCAAAAAGAACAGGAGTACTTGTGGTACCTTAAAGACTAACAAATTTATTTGAACATAAGCTTTCGTGGGCTACAGCCCACTTCTTCATCAGACGCATAGAACTGTCTGAAATGGGCCATCTTGATTATCACTTCAAGTTTTTCTCCCCTGCTGATAATAGCTTCTCTTAATTAGCCTCTTACAGTTGGTATGGGTACTTCCACCTTTTCATGTTCTCTGTATGTATAAATACCTTCTTACTGTATGTTCCATTCTATGCATCTGAAGAAGTGGTCTGTAGCCCACGAAAGCTTATACTCAAATAAATTTGTTAGTCTTTAAGGTACCACAAGTACTCCTGTTCTTTTTACCCATTAACATGGTTTGTCTGTGGAGTATTGCCTCTACTCCCTACAAGCTGGAAATTATTCTGTTGCCAATCTGATTGTTCTCCAGTGGTGTGATTCTGATGATTACTTAGTAAGAGAGACCTGTCCTGGGTCAGCTCCTGTCTCAACACCTGGACCCCACTGTGTGATTCTATGGGTTTCACAGCTCCCTGGTGGTCTGCAGGCCATAGCTTGCAAACCACTGACTCTGCTGTTTGAATCCATTCAGCTTTGTTCAGCCCTGTCCACATGCAGAATGAATAATTTGAAAATGCAGAAGTCTACTGGTTTCTTTTGCAACTTTAGAGTTCACGATGGCTTCCTCTCTCCAATGAAACCTTTCTGCTAGGAGTTCACAACACTGACCACTAACAAGTTCAAAGGGTCTCAGTTAATTAACAGGCTACTGTGCACATTTGCAGAGCACAATCTCTCTGCCAGGCAACTTTTCAGAAATTAATGATTGCTGTGATTAATGATAGGCGGATTGGCTGGGGATTGTGATCACCCATGCATTGTGCATGGGAGAAGTGGACTTGCTTTTTTATTTTTGTTTGGCTTTTCCATGAGGCTCCTCATCAAGGTACAAGAGGATTTATGATATATCATAGTTTATCTTCCCAAGACTCCTTCTTCAGAGGACCAATATTATTCCCATTTTATAGATGGGAAACAAAGGAACAGAAAGATCCTGTGACTTGCCCAAGATAACACAGGAAGTCTGTGGCAGAGCTGGGAATGGAATTAAGATGTGAATCCTAATCCATTGTCTTTACTACAAAATCATCCATCTGTTGCCATGTCTCATGCATGTGGTGGGCAAGTTGTCATGTATTTGTGTGCTATGTTTCTCTTCCAACCTAGAGAAGGTGTTCTCTGGCAGTTCCTTCTGTCCCTTCTAAGAGCATCTGCCTGTACTCAGCTGTAAGGTGTAATGACAGGGCATTACCAGGCAAAACCCCTGTCATTACTCTTCCTCTCTATAGTAATTACATAGCTGTGCCTTGTGTAAAATAGAACATCCTTCTCCTTACTGTGAATTGATAAGACCATGCAATGTTACCCCTCCGTTTCTCATCCTCCTCTTGCTCCAGTCACGGGGGTGGCAGAAGAGGATTAACAAGAACTAGCTACTTTCAGATGGCTCTGATAGCCCTTGTTCTCAAAATGTACGTGCATTATGCTACACCAGGGTTAAACCCATCTGCTCAGGCCAGGAAGGTGTTGGGGATAGCTCTGAGTGGCTTAACATTTTTTATGGCTAAAGACTGATTTAAAACCCCCAACAGCTAGGAAATTCAGGATCAAGGCTCAGCCTTCACCTTTCTTTGCCCTCCTGTGCCCTAAGTCTCAAAGTAATGGCTGATTATACATACCATATAAGCTGGGACCCCTATTGCCTGGAAGCTATGAGCTGAGATGATGAATTCTCCTGGATTCTCTAGAGTGAGATCACTCCCTGAACGTAGTTAATTTTGGTGTGGTTTGATGAAATTTAGCATTAACTGTGTAGCCTTTATATATGCACACAGGTACAGACACTGTGTTCCTCTAAGCAAAAGTACACCCAACAGCACATTCTCCCCCCTCCCTCTTTGCTTTGTTGCCTTCTTCACGTGCAGCTGTCAGTAACATGATGAGCACAGAGTTGCCACATTCAAGTCTAAAACCCTGCCCTGAAGTAACAAAAAGGTCATATCCATTCTTGCCCAATCAACCTTATTTAGACTACACCTATAACTTAACTTAAATATGGTGGCCTGTTTGCTGTTAGCCAGTAGAAATCAATGCTCCAGCTAGTGATGGTGGTTGTCCTCCTATAGGGTCACCCGCTGACCAAATCTCTGCTAGCTTGTGTGTTTTTTATCTCTACATCCCCGTAGTGATCAGGAAGCAGAGGGAAGTACCTGGGTCTCTGAGGTATCTAAGGTTAATCGGGTTCTGATTTCAGACAAATCTATGTGGTTTATCTGGTAAAACAGCAAGGCTATATTTTTCCTGTGGCTTGTAAATGCCAGGAATGTGGATCCAACACAAGAAAAACAGAGGTGAATAAATCCTCTGTCCATTTGCACAAAACTAGAGTTTTGTTTAAACTTTTTGTTTCCTTTCTCATGTCCAGCTGGAAAATGGGATCCAGTTGAGAGCAAGAAACCCATAAGCCCAAAACTCTCAGGAGACATTCTGTGGTGATGGGATTTGGGGACAAAGCCGTGCAATTCTCTTTTGTTATTTGCCTGACTGTCTTTGGTAAAAATCACTGATTAGTCATAGTCCAGGTCTACACTAAAAAGTTATGTTGACCCAGCTGTGTTGCTCAGGAGTGTGAAAAATTCATATTCCTGAGCAACATAGTTAAGCTGACCTAGCCCCCGCCATAGACAATACTAGGTTGACACAATAATTCTTCCGTTGACCTATCTACCACCTCTCAGGGAGATAGATTAACTACAGCAATGGGAGAACCCTTCCTGTTGCTGTAGTGTCTACACTGAAGTGCTACAGCAGTGCAACTGCAGCTGTGCAGCTGTAGCAATTCAAGTGTAGACATACTCTTAGTCTTGAAAAAAGACTAACTAGGGTGACCAGATGTCCTAGTTTTAAAGGGACAGTCCTGGTTTTTGGGACTTTCTTATATAGGCGCCTATTACCCACCACTCCCTGTCCTATTTTTTCACAGTTGCTGTCTGGTCACCCTACTTATAATAGTCTTCAGATATGTTAAGGACTATTCTAAAAAGGACTGTGATCAATAGTTCTCCATGTCCACTCAAAGTAGGACAAGAAGTAATGGGCCTAATCTGCAGCAAGGGAGATTTAGGTTAGATATTCGGAAAAGCTTTCTAACTATAAGTGTAGTTAAGCTCTGGAATGGGCTTCAAAGGGAGGTTGTGGTATTCCCATCACTGGAGGTTTTAAGGAACAGGTTGGGGACACACTTGTCAGGGATGATCTAGGTTTACGTGGTCCTGCCTCAGCACAGGGGGCTGCACTTGATGACTTCTTGAGGTCCCTTCCACCCCTACAATCTGTGATTGACCCACTGGTGATTGCAGGTAGGATATTTTTTTTTATTGTGTGCAACACTGAATTCATCCAGAGATTGGAAATGGTTTATTTGAGGCAGTGACCAGGTGCTCAGCATTCATGGCTGGTTAGACCTTACTCTGCCCAGGCCACTCCTGATTATAACATACTGTGGAGATTCCATGACGCCAGTAAAGAAATACACCCTTAAGGATAAATGATAGGAATTAGCCTAGGAAAAGAACAAGATCAGCCTTAAGCACAAGTAAGACAAGCAACTGCTGGAGACTCTGCGATAGCCTCATAGCCCATTTAGCTCCTCCCTGCAACACAACCACCCACTCTGACAATTGGACCTTGTCTTTGGGGGCCTGCAGAGTAGTTTCACTGTTTAAGTGGCTCCATGTGATACTGTGCAGGGAAAGAGAATAATGGACCCTGTGGAGGGGCTCTTTACACTATGGAGCAAGGATGGCATGCATGAAGGGGATTCTCAGAGGACTCCATATGGTGGCCTTCTTGTTTGCTCATAGGTAGCAACTTTCATGAAGAAAAGAAGTCCTTCTACAACACTATAGAGGATGTCACATGGTCTGATGGCTTAAGTAGAGTACTGGACATTCTATTTCTGACTCTCACGGATTTGCTGCATGATCTTGGGCAAGTGCCTTAGCCTCTGTGCATCTTTGGTTGCAAAGTCCATAGATTTATTATTATAACACATTCTTCTGGACTATTGAAAGTAAAATACCTGGCTTAGGGCATGAAAAAACCCACAGTCCTCCTCCTTGCTATAACTTGTAGTCTGGGCATGAAAGTTTCCAAGTAATTTATTGTTTCTTGGTATCTCATTAACAAAGTCTGAGTATCCAGCATTAAATGTTACGAGAAATGGAGTCTGCTGAGAATGTGTTGGCCCTCTAGGCCATTGGAACCAGATGCTCAGTGGAGGAGTTAGGGCTTATGGTTCATCCTCTGTCCCAGTGCCCAGCAAGAACACTAAGAGCATTAGCAATGAGCTGTCATTGAACTGGACATATCTCCAGTGTTTTTAAATTCATTAAACCTGATGTGAGCTAAGCTTCATACAAGCAAAAACACAGCCAAAGTTTCCACTTGGAAAGATGACAGATGAGGGTTGTCCAGAGACAGCCAAGGGGATGCTAGAAACAAGGCAGGATAATAGAAATTACAGAAAGGGGGTGGGGGGAGATTATATGCTCAAATCTGTTCTTATGCAAGGACAGGCGACCGTCTCTGCAACAGAGGACGTAGCAGATGTACAGCTGATGCAGACTGAGCTGGAAGGGATTGGGGCTGCAGAGGGGCAGATAAAGATGAGGCTAGGAGAGTAACAGAAGGTTTTGGTTTTAATTACAAGCTCAGTCTGATTTTAAACAGATTTTTATCTGTGCAGTCAGCCTCCAGATCAGCAACTGCCATATTGGACGGTCAATTTCTCTGCTTTGTGACTGTGGCTTGATTCCTGGTATCAGTTAAGAAATTAAGATGAGTCATATGAAAGCATCTGTCAAGTCTACAAATTGTAGTTTCAAGTGAGGTGTTATGAAAGTCTGAAAAAACATTCTATCTTGACTCCATTGGTTATGTTGCTGCATAGCTTCCTACACTCCAGTAGGGCATTCTTGACAATGTACTGAGCTTGTTGGGTTTTTTGTTTCAGTTGATGGTTAACCTGAGAATAGCAGAATTCAATTAGTATAGAGGGACAGCAATATAAACATGGCTCACATGTTACATGCTGAAACCTCCGACGACGTTCTTACCTTGATTTCAAGCCAATGTTCGGTGTTGATTCTGAACTGGTCTGACTGCTTGGTGAAATAAATAAACTACAGGAAAATGGGAGTAAGGGTCTAATTTAAACTCCCAAAAGTCAGAGAACTCCTTCCTTCATGAGTCCCATCTGAAAGTCGGGTACTAGTGGCCTCCTTGTGAAATGCTGAGCATTCGCAGTTCCCAGTGAAGCTGCCGACTGGTATATTACTCTGCAGATCTAGTAATTAACTTTCAAAAGAGATTGCTTTTGCAAAGGCACTTGAATGACCCTGGTTAAATTAACTGCCCTGTTGACTAATTATTGGTGTACGAAGGCATGAGAATTGAGACCTGGATACCCATACATCCAGGGTTTGATGCAAGGAATTTATGCTTTACCCACCAGAGTGACTTCTCCTTTAACCCTAAAAGCTCAGGTGTTCCTGTGTAATGTCTCTTCTTGAAGTGTGTAAGTGATTTTGTTAACTGATAAGTGTAGCTACGAGATCTTGGATTAGACATTAAACTGCACAAATGTAGGCATATCCTTCATTGACCAACCAACTTTCTCTTTTTACCTATCTCATTGTGTAACTTGCCATAATCCCCGGTGGAATATGTTTTCTAGAGCCTTATTCAGAATCTACAGGACTGGCTGGCAGCTCACCCCTTTATTGGCATAGTATTTATATCAAAAACAGTAACATATGCTTTATATAAAGGAGAAAGGATGTTCTTATGTGGTAAAAGACAGAGCAGGAAGCTCAGACCTGGGTTTTGTTCCTGACTACCTGTGTGACCTTGGCCAAGTCTCTTTACTCACTTTCTCACTCTGTAAAGTGGGGATAGTAATTTTGCCCTCAGAGTGGGTGCTGAGGGGTTTTACAGATATGTTTATAGACTGAGTCATATAACTATAACTAGGTGCCTTGACATACATTTCAGAATAAAATTCCAAGTATAATGGACTGCGTGTCCCACTGTAAAATAAATGCACACCAGCTAATTAAATAGCTCCTGCTGCAAAAACCAAAACCTTCCATGCCTCCCTCCTAATGCCTGGGAGAAAAGATGGGTGCTACAGCATGCCCTTAAGGTGGGTGAGGGGGATAGAATTCTGAGGACCCTGTCCAGAGAATGCCCTGTCAGACCCCTCTTTCTGTTGATATCAAGGAAGTTTCAGCTGATCTCCTTTGCAACAGTGCAGTGCAGGCAGAGATGCATCTCAGGTGACCAGGTCACCGACCATTGAGTTTTATATGTTAAAACCAATGCTTTGAGTTCCACCCAGAAACTTACTGGTAGCCAGTGCACATCTCAGTGCACTGACGTAACATGCCCCTGGAACGGAACTCCATGTATTGCAGAACGCAGCTGCCCTCTTATTATCATCAGTTTCCAAATGTTCTCAAGGGGTAGCGCTACACAGAGTGCACCGCAGTAATCTAATTGGTGCTCTTCGGCTGCCTCCTCTGACTGAGGCAAAGAGAGGTATCAATGGGCTCTATAGAAAGCTGGGTTTCAGCCCTCCTCTCCTGAGGAAGGGTCAACATGTAATGTGGAGAAAGAGGCCAGAAACTGATTAATCCTCAGAGCTCTAAGTATGGTTTATAGGGCCCCCTTCAGGGGAATGAACAGGAACTGTCATCTGAAACATGGGATCACATGATGAGGGTGAAAGCCAGGGAGTTAGATTATCATTGCATCTGCAACATTTGCTTGACTACATCTGTGTTGGGAGGCTGCTTTTCCTGCTGCCTTTTCTCTCCTTTGGCTCTCTGTGGTTTGATCTTTAGGCTGTCCACAATCTCTCTGGGGTCCTTTTGGAAGAAAATGCTGACATTTATTTAGCATACAGTAGACTTATATTTATTGATGCATCTGAAGCCACAGGGAGCCATTACTTGTTGAGAGCTTGTCTTCCCAGACACAGAAACATGTGGCTTAGAGCCTGGTGCCCAAATAGGTGTTGAACAAAATCTCCTCTGGTAAATTAATATTAATTTCCATGTATATAGCACTTTTCACCAGAGGAAATAAAAGGTGGTTCAGTATTATTATCCAGGGAAATACACAGAGTGATGATTTTATACAGCAAGTCCCTGGCAAAGGTGGAACTAGAACCTGTGTCTTCTGACTGTCTCGTGCTTTAACCTCTTGACCAGACTACCTAGTTTCCTATAAAAAGCTAGGCCCGCCTTGGTAGTACAATGAAATTGCAGTGTGCTGGCCTTTACATTGTAGATACTAGCTAAGGAGGGATGGTAAAAGTTGCCTTTAGTTCACATCCACCAACTCCTAGTTCTCAGCTTTTGACCCAAAGCCGCATCAAAAAGGCAGACTTTGCCATTTAATGATTGTATTGCTCTTTGACAAGCTGGTGTCTTGGTTCAGTGTTTGGGACAGGAAGACACTGCAAAGTGTCATTCCACACTTCTGCCTGATCCTCTGCAGACAATACAGCCTTTCCCTAGTTTCATCAGCTTATATTTAGGGACACTGAATCCCTCACCTTTTTATTTCTTGTTTTTCAGTACAATTTCAAATCCCTCTCTGTACTTCATAGAATTTCTTCTTTTATCTTCTCATATTTTAAAATGGTTTTTAAATGTGTTGTGACTCCTGATTATTTATCACACAAACTCAGGGTTTGGGGCTCCTTGATAATGGTTCCCTTTATTCTGGCTATAACCTCTCACTCTTGTTGGCCAAAGGGCCTTTGGCAAGGGAAGGCTGGCTAAATGGGCTTTTCTAAGGCATGTGCCAGCACACAGACGCTAGTAGAAGATCTATGATTTAACAACTGCCCTCTAGATAATTATATTTAATTCTTTGTCACACCCTAGGTCTACCATTTCAAGGCCTAGGAGTGCCCAGACTCGCCACATTGCGATTCTGCTCTCCTGTAGGATATGCATCTCACATTCAAGGAACATGCAACATCTCAATTTATGTTCCCAAAGCTGGGATGCACCATTAATAGAGCCATCTGCAGTACAGGCTGTCTTTGCCCATTCTGTTATCTCTTTTTGGGGGGAGAGCTAGCGGTAGTAACTTTTCCACATTAATATTCTGTTTCCTGAATGCTGACAGGTTCCAGCTAATGTGTGTACCTAATTCTAGTGACATGCCTTGCCATTCATTGCAGGCAAATGAGCAGCTTGGAAAGGCTCATTATCTCCTTGAGGTTTCCCAGTGTTCCCGCTACTCATACTTTTCACAAACAGCGTTTTCACTCTGACTCAGAAGGTTGCTCTTGGAGGAAATGAAAGGCTGATGTTGACTCTTAAGATAGATTTTCTGTCCTGACCAGGAAACAGTGGGGCTTTTCTGTTCTGTTTTTTGGTAATTTGTTGTTTTGGGCTGTTCTTCAAGCAGTTCCTTTAAAACCTCCAACTTGTGTCATGCAGGAGTGAAAGCAAATTAAGATGAGAGGGACGTGTGCCATGGACTTTGTTCTTTCAAGTGAGTTTAAGGCTTATGGAAGATGTTGGATTGACACCCAGAGATTGAAATCTTCCTTACCCACAGCACAGGTTCAGGTTGGGTAGGCCAAGCTGGGCATTGTCAAGTATCTCCTGCCTGCTCTGGAGAAATAGTCAATGGGAACCTATTTAATTTTTGGCCTCTCTGAAAGGTGCTGCAAAGTGTCCTGGTGGCTTTTGTGATGTGGAACTTTAGCCACTGAGCTGAGACAATCAGTCCACATTATGTAGTCCACCAAACTGTTGTTGAATTGTTTCAAGTGTTGATCACTACTGACCTGGGTTGGATTTGAGCCTGTAACCTAGAAGTGAAAGGCTCAGATCGCCTTCCCAATAATATGGTGCCATCCAGCTCTTCATCTGTCCAGATGTTTATGTGCTTTACCCCTTTTGGGTCTAGTAACTGCAGTGTGATAATGGTAATTTTGGTGCTGGTTCTGCAGAAAGAGGAACTTCATAATTCCCTCATGCAAAAGCAGATGTTTCAATCAATTGCTGCGCACACAGAAAGATTCCAGAATGTCTTCAACAGCTGATGTGATCAAAACCTGGAACCTAACTTTACCTGTGCACCACAAATTGAGTCTGTAAACAAGTTCAGTCCATCCCTGCTCAGAGGCATGGTTATAGTTGACTAAGATCTCTGTGCATATGGAATCTGCTTGACGGATTATTCTCCTGCCGCTCCAGTTGCACATTCTTAGTTACAGTTCTGCACAGGCCTCTAGTTTCCTTCCTGAATCAAGAAGAGTTTTAGGATCAACATGACAAAATAATCTCCACTTGTGTATTTTAGCTGCAGCTCAGAGACTCCAACTTCTTTAGAAACAGAGAAAGATGATATCTCTGTTTCCCCCGCCCCACACACTCAGTGTTGATTGCTAGTGCAATAATATCCAATTTTCCCCACACAGGGTCCCATCTAGATAGATTCTGAAATTTATTGACCATTGAAAAGTTGGAACAAAATGGACTCAATCCTTGGCTTCACTTGCTTGACATGGTGAAAAAGGAATGTCCTTTCAAGTCTATTACCTTACATTCTTACATGTCCACTCTGGCTTAAGTCAAGTATCTAAGTTGCTACTGGTTAGGAGGGAAAGTTAGAGGAACTGCCACTTAAATTGTAATTGCTTTCACTGAGGTTTGCTCCCACTCCTGCTTTTCTTCTTTCTGATGTGGCTGTCCAAAGGACACAACACTCCCCAGGCACTTCAAAATGTGCTCATTGACTCAAGATGGAATCCCTTCAGACCTCATAGGCCAGAGAGGAGCATCACAAGGCTGGGCGGGAGGGTGCTGGGATAGAAACAGGAAGAAGTCCCAAGGCAACAGTAGGAAAAATGCATGTGCAGTTGTGGCATCCACAAAACCTATGTTTGTATAAATCTGGTAATCTCTTCAGCAAAGCTATTTGCATGTGCAATTGCCTGAGTTGTATGTGTAAAAGTGGGTTACCATACCTCCATATAAAATGCATATAAAACACTAGAATCCTGTTAATGCTACTCTGAAACCATGGGACTTAAGAATAGTATTTATTGTATTTCCTCATAGTTAAATATTCACTGATGTGTTAAAAAATGTCAGGTGTATGCAGCACAGTAATGGTCGCGGAATTAATAGATAATTTTCTCCTCCGATGAAATCAGCTCTTGAGTGCTCACTATATGTGTTGGAACTCCCAATGGAGTTGGTGACTGCACAGAGTTTAAAATAGGAGTTGCTCAGTTTTTATTAGTAGCTGGGGGGTTAGAGCCATGCAAAAAATTTGATATATTTTTTTCCAGCATCCGCAAAGGAAAAGCCATGATGCTATAAGGAGGGGAATTATTGCTTGTTTTGCCCTAAAGCAGCAGCAAAAGAGAGCCTAGAACACTCTTGCACCTGCATGCCCTTAAAATAGAACATCCGTAACACCTGGAAGGTGTCATTCGCATAGAATATAATTAGGCCCAGAATAGATTGCTTTCCAGGGGTCTACACTCATTAACAAGAATACTTCACCAGAACAATGCACAAAGCAAATTGTGAGACCTGGGCAAAGTCTGAGTCCTTCTCACCATGAGACTTACTGGCTTAGCTAAGGGAGGCCATATTTTAGCTCATCTGTTAGAGCTGCTGCCTATGACCACAAGAGTCTTGGTTTAGCCTCTTCTTCTATAATCAAATGCAGGAGTCCATCTACCCAAGCCTCTCTACTGGTCTCCTGTAGTTTCTGGCCACCTGTTTGGCAAACACAACACAAACTGCCTGCACAAGAGTCGCATGCAGCTACATCCTATCTGATTTAGAAAATGAGACTGAAGAACAGAAGAAGAAGAGAGAGCCATCTGTGATTTCCCCCCAAAAGTGGCTGGCAGAACTTGTAAGACCCAAATGATGATGCTGTTGCTAGTGCAAATTGGGGAATGGATAATGAAAAGTCACGGATGCAGATCTGCTCGAAGAGTCAAGCCAGCCATTTAGTTGGCAACAAACCAGTTACTGAGGGAAATTGACAAAATGTGCTTGCTGGCACATCAAGGAAGAGAAATTCATTTCTGTTCTCCAAATCCTGGCAGGGTTTGCTTCCCTCATAGGCTCATATCTGGAAAATTCAAGCCTGACTGCAGCTCCTTTTTCCTCTTTGCAGAGAAGTTGACTGTTACCTGTGAGACTGTCTCTCTTTTATGGAAATACAATGGAACAATCATTTCATCACTGTAGCAATATCAACTACTGCAGTTCTGGGCAGATTTGATCAGTTAAAGATATAGTATGGTTAATTTGTGCTACTGAGGAATTATCAAAAATAAATAAATTGTGGGAGGGGAGCTTGTGTGTCTCTCAGGATTCTGTTTTGAATAGAATATATTTTAACATAATCATGGTTCAAGATGAAGATGCTGGATTGACAGTCTGACACGGAGTCCTCTCTTTATCCTCAGGACTAGTACAGGCCCTTATGCTTTCTTCACATGAGGCGTGGAGAAAGATCCGAGTCCAGTACAAAATGTTATCATTTTGTCTCTTGGGACTGTCCTAATATTATTGAGTTTCTCAGTAATGCCCATTTTATGAATCTGAAGCCTGGATGCTAAAAATAAGGACAACTGCACCTTCGTCAGTAGCTGCATTTAGACCCTTTTTTGAAACCTGAGAGTTGCAGTTAACTTGCATAACGTAATGCAAATTGCAGCTTTCCCTGTACTTTTTAATATTGGATAGGCAATCCTATGGAGATTACAAGTCCAAGCAGAATTCAGTGTTCCCTCTATGTGCTTACAGATTTGCAATACGTGACTAAAGGTGTGGGTGGCTGCAGGCCCCTTTATCGATCTCTGAAGGCCATGCTCTGGCTATGCCTGAATGTCTGCCTGTGTGAAGAGAGAGGGGAGAATTTGGTGTATTCCTTTCAGCCCTTTAAATTGGCGCCAGGCACCTTTGCCTCTCTCTTTGGATTCCAAATGCTTTAAAAACATTAATATCTGATTTCTTTCTGATATTCTGCAGACTGACTCCTCTGGAAAGAAAATGAAGGGTGCTGCCAGACCTTGGAGTGCAATGGCAAAGCAAGGGAACCATGGAATTGACCGAGGAAAATCTCTCCCCACTGCTTCCTCGGGCATGAAGACCTCCAAATCCTCTACTTCACTTGCTTTTGAATCTCGGCTCAGCAAGGTACTAACCAGTAAGCAGTGTGCAAGCATTCCAAGCTACCACTCCAGCTAAGGCGGGGCATGTCACCAAGTGTTTAGGGCTTTGGCACTGGGTGTGTGTATGTCTGGATCAGATGCTACTATATGCTTATTATACCACAGGGAGTCCTTGTGGCACCTTAGAGACTAACAGATTTATTTGGGCATAAGACACAGACCTCTCGTGCTCACTGGGCATAAGCTTTCGTACCCAAATAAATATGTTAGTCTCTAAGGTGCCACAAGGACTCGTCATTGTTTTTGCTGATACAGTCTCACACAGCTACCACTCTGAAACCTATTATACCACAGGGCCTGTATACTTTTGACCATACTGTATGTTTTGGGATAGTCATTCCAGATTTGTCTCTGTGTGTGGATTGGTGTGTGGTGAGGATGATGGAGGGAATTTGACCATGGTGTGTGAGTGGGGGAGGAGAGACTGGACTGGGGGTGGGGAGTGGGTGTAGTGCATGCATTGGATATATTGTGTGTGTTGTGGGTGAAGGATTAGTCTGTACAAGGTATGTGTGGATCAAATTGTACTCTGTGGATGGGTGGGTGTGGATTGGATTGGATTGCACTAAATGGGTAGGAGTGGAGGGTGATTTTTAGGGTTTAGAATTTATTTTCCCAAAAAGGAGATTTGTTAAGGGTTATGAGATAATCTTGTGTCCTATAATCTGTGTTTTTCCCCCCATTTGAAAAGGCAAGTTACATAGCAAAAATATTGTTTGTGATAGAATGTTTACATTTTATCATACTCATCTTTTTATATATATTTTAATAAGACCAGAAATGCACATGAAAATAATGTTCCATTTTATTGCAAATTCCAAACCTGGCATAGTGCTGCATCTGTGTTCTGGCAGACCCTGAACAAAGAAAGCAATATGGTCCAAGTATAGAAGAAAAAATAGGAACTTGGGAACAGAGACTTTGTTTCTAACAATATGTAGTATTCTACAGAACTAATGTTCAAAGAGCCTTACAAACACTTATTAACCCCTGCAGCCTCCAGTGCAATGGGTCCATATATTATACCCACTTTACAGACTCCCACAACTCTAAGCATCTCAGAAATTAGACACTTTCAGCCCCGGGCTCCAGCCAATCTTTTTTCCTTTATAAGGTCCTTTCCTCTAAAGTGTGGTGCTGTGCTGGCACTTCTGAGCTTGTGTTGTAGAGGTATGTATGGGCCGCAAGGCAAGGGAACCTGATATGTTTAATTTTACATCTTTTAAAGAACATGGTGTTTTCTTTCTAGCTGCCTCCATGATCTCTAGCCTGCTGAGCAACTACAGTACAAACAAAAGATGATCAAATGGAAAAGTTAGCAAGGGGCTGTGGAAAGACAGACTGGGCAGTGAGGTGCACCTGGCACTATGAAAAGCGGTGAACTTAGTAAAAGTTTCTGTAGAGAAAATGGATGGAGACTTCTGCAGAGGTCAGAAAGTCAGATTGCCTTGTCTTGCTCTGAAGAATGGACTGGCAAAAGTTCTGCCAAAATGCAAAACTTCAGATGTCTAGTTTCCTGCAGTAGATCAACGCTTTGGCTATCAAAGCTCACATGCTCCCAGAGTCTGGGAAACCACAGACGAAGTCAGATGAAAAGATGAAAGAGAGAAGAAAATTGGAGCTGAGAGAGATTTGATCTTGCTTTAAAAAATTACAGTTCAGGAACCCACTAACCATGGCATGTGTTTCAGTATAATCTCCCTTCTCATCTCTTTTCTATCCACTAACATCTCACTCTAGTCTAGAGAGAGATGCTACAGCGCCTTGTTTTTTTAAGATTCTCAAAAGGCTTCTCTCTCTCTTGAAGGTTACTCATTAGTTAAGCTGAGCTGTGGAAGTGCACAAAAAGGGAAACGCAACTGGCGAGGGTTCGGAGATGGACTCCTCCTTACGTTGGTCTAGGCCAACATCATTTCAATGTTTTCCTTGTGAAGCATATGTTTTTTGGTCTTTCAGATTTGCATGAATTTCCTGAATACGCCTCTAGAATGAACTTGGATTACTAGGAAAAAAAAATCAGTCTTGCTTTTTCAGGTGCAGTAAAGTTTACTGAGTAAACTGTGGGTGTTAGCAGCTAGTGTTAGATTTTGGAATATTAACATACATAGTGGTGAGCTGGCTAGTGGAAATTCAACCAATAAAAACTACATTAAAATATATGCTGGAACATCTCTTATATTTCTGTGTCTAGTGCCCTGTAGTAGGTCAGGCTGGCACCTTGCCATGTGGTGGGAGGTCCTGGTTCAAATGTCACACCAGGACTTTGGTTCATCCCCAGTGCTGACACTGCAGTGCAGTACTGGAAGAGGAGATGCTGCATTGTTATCATGCCAATCTTTGGTTGATTGACACATTAAAACAAGATCCTTTCTGTCAGTTTTGGGTGGGTTGTCCAATTGGAAGTCCTGTGGACATAAATTTGCTGTCGTGCCTAGCATTTCCTCTCTCAGAAAAAATGTTCAACTATTACTGAACACAATTTGTTTACAGACTCACTATATTAGTAGAGCCTTATTCATAAGTTTGTTTAATACTTTGGGAAACTTAAAGCAGGAAAACTTTATTCTAGTGTTTTTTGTTTTGGTTTTTTAATGCCTGAGCAAATGTGATGCAGCAGCTCCACATATACCATTAGGTATCAGGCTTGTAACTAGATCACTTGTCCTGAGATCACAAATCCCTCCCACATCCTGCATGCTCCAAGTGCTTTCTTGAATGTCTGGGAGGGAACAAATCTGCAGTCACACTAGACATGTCCCCTGGGGAGCAGCTGTAACTAGTTCAGTTTAGTGGGTCCTGAATTGCCTGAGCATCTTGGGTACCAATTATCTGCATCTTCCTCTAAATAGAAGGTCCCCCTTCATGCTCCCTTAGCTATGCTTTTTACAGGACACCAAGGCTTCCAGTTCCTGTGTATCAACCACATTTCATTTAAGTACCTGCTTAGAACACACCTTGGGGTAGGCATCTTGTCTTCTTCCAAATTTGTGAACCACATCAGTGGGGCTGTATGGATAATAATCTGGAGGTTTCTGCAGCTTCTTTGTCTAAACCTGAGAGCTGATGCATTTCTGTGCTGAGAATGATTCCCTCTGGCAATCTGAAGAGTGAAATGCCCTTTCTTGGATCCATTCTTCCATTTTCACACTGATAATTAAATCCTGCATCTTCCAGTAGCGATGCTAGCACCAGCACCTACCAAACTGTTCTGGGTTAGCTTTATTCACTGCTGTTCAATAAATGAAGCCCCTGAAGGTCTAAACCGCTGAAGTGATGCCAGACTTAAGATAAAGGATTTCCCTTTGGTAACTGTGATAGCAGACTCTGTGTTCTCTGCTCTTTCCTTTTAGCCTGCAGTCCTCAGCTAAATGAATTTGGGATCGTGGCTCAGTCCCTAGGGGACTCGTTGTTCATATCACAAAGCAGAGTTTATGATGCAGCTAAGTTCATCAATTCTTGCTTGGCAGAGAGATGGGAATGAGCAGACAGCCTCTCCATTAGAAATGCCTGGCCCTCCCAGGTCAGGATCTGAGGTCAAGGCCCTACTGTGCTCCAGCAGTGTAAAATGGCCTCAGCTGAAACAGAAATAGAAAACAGCAGATTCTTCCAAGGCCTGGTACCTTTTGTGGCATAGGGGTGCACAGAGATGCCAGTTATTTTATATTGTTCCTTGCCTGCTTTGTGCCTCAGTTTCCTCAGCTGCTTGTTTTCTTTATGTTCAGAAGCCTAGGTGCTTGAACAAGTGCAAATCCAACCAGGACATGAGGAGAAGTCTCCAGTGCCATGATTGATGATCAGGAGCTTCTGAATGGGACTCTGGGGATTTTTCACCCCATCCCCTCTGTCATTGCTTATTTCGTTCTCCCTCCTTCACCCGCACTATAGCCTGCATCACCAAATCTGCATTGCCTCTTGGTCCACTTCACTGAAAGGCAGGAATTAATACAAAAATGCTTTTCCCCACCGTGGCAGGCTGTTGAATTTGGTACCAATAACCCCACCTAGTAGATAAAATTTCAAGCACATGTATGAATGCGCTGGGCCTGCTGCACCAGGGTATCAGGGAGTAACCAGTGGTGTCCATTAGGCCTGGTATCTGAGTCAAATTTCATCAGTCTCATTTTTTTCTCAGCCTGTGGGATGTTGTCCTGGGTCTTGGCCCAAAGGAAAAATATGTCCTTGCATTGCAGTGATCTCCTTGGTGCCAAGCTGGGAAAATCCCTCTAATATATGGGAGAAGGATATTCCCCTCTTCTGAATGTTCAGAAATTACTCTGGATTACAGTTCCCAAAGCAATATTTCAGTGGGTTTCCTTTTCCTGAAATACTCCTTTCTCCAAGTGTGTCAGCACTTTTCTTTCAACTTGTATGTCTGTAAAATCATCTAGCTCATGGGCATACCAGATTTCTCATTCTTCTGATTGCTCACAAGATCTCTCTCTTTCTTGCAGTTAAAAAGAGCTAGCAGCGATGACATGTTAACAAAGCCAGGAGTGACAACAGCCTCTGGTGTCTCCAGGCTGAAGAAGACTATTACAACAGGAGCAATTTCTGAGCTTACTGAGAATCGACTGAAGTCCAGCACAGGTAGGAGTAAACTGGATGGCAGATCAATTTCTCTCAGTTTGCCAAGTTACCAACTGAGTCTCTCATATGATCATCCCAGTAGTGCAATGAGCCCTTTCCCGCTATAATGTTAATGTTGAGAATGACACAGGCAGAGAGCTTTCTGTGCCTCGTAGACATACCTTTTGAATATAGCCTGCACACCTTAAAGTCAGTGTTCTACCACAATGTTGGAGTGGAGCAAAGCTATCAGTTTTCCCAAGTTTGATCCAGACGGAAGTTTTGCCTTTTCTGCCAATGACCATATGTTATCATGGCAAACAATGGTCAATTTCTATTCCTGGGAAAAATAGCAAGTGTTCACACATTTGACACTAAACAAAATGTTTGCCATTTTCACAGGGTCACTAAAAAATCAACCTTTTGCCTTTTGTGGAAAAATGAAGAAAAAAATCTTCTGGGCAAATTGTAAAATTAGCAAAATGGTGATTCTTTTTCACAATCCTCATGTGCTTTTACTGCTGGATCAGCTGTACACTGCCTTTGATTTTAATTCAGTACATTAGCTATTTTATTGTATTTAATTTTTCAGTCCATATACTTGTCGTAATTGGTAACTTAACAGTGGCATAACAGTTCTTAAAATGCTCGTAAACCTCATTAAATATGTTGCTTAACTGTTTAGCATACACAATATTGTCTTCATGTCCAGATTATTGTATTTAGGATTCATTGTGCCTTGTTTTTCAATATTGATTGCAGTAAATAACAATGTGTTATAACATTCATCTGTATAATTAAAGAGTGAAAGTGTTTTTTGTGAATTAAACAAGTCTTCAGAAGCATTGCAGAAATGTTAATTGAATTGTTATGCCCAAAGCTTGTGCGTTTGTCATTCTCAATTCAGATGTAATGGTGCTGAACTGTAAGAGCGTCACATTGGCCAGTTACAAAGAAGAGTCACTAGGTGGCACTAGTAGCTGGTGCTAAGACATGGTGAGAACTTTCTATCATCACTGCTGCCTGAGGGGATGGGGCTGTTCCATGCTGCTGTTGAAACCCAGCAGGGTCCTCCAGAAACAATCTTAGTCGTTGCAAAATGAAAACATCTCATTGTCCCAGACCAGACATACACAGCATTATAGCCAAGCCCAGTCCAATGCCTAATAATGAATAAACCAGGAGTGCTCAAACTTTTTTTCTGAGTGGGTCACGTCTTAATAGAGACAGATTGTCTCACAGAGTTCTCCTCTCCCCTTGCAATTGTGCAGGCCCACCTCCCCTCACACAGCAGAGGGAGCAAGAGGCTGAGTTAAAAAAAGACTCAAAGCAGGGTGGTGAGGTGGCATGTTGACCTAGTGGTCTCCTGTGGAGCTTGTCCCCAGTGTCTTTTCCTGGTGAGCTCTGCCCCTCCGCTCCTTCCAACTGCTTTCAGCTCTGCACCAGTTTCCAAAGGCAGGCAGCCACGCCATCTGCATACCAAGTACTCTGTGCAAACACTCGGCTTTCCCTGATGAGCTCAGCTAACATACGCTTTTGTCTTCTCTCTGGTGACATTTCAGAGAGAATGCAAGACCTTATTAAATTTGGCCGTGACCTCGCTATTTATCATGGCCTCTGCAGGGTTTGCCAGTGTTCAGGCAGTGGGTAGAGCAATGTTGCTAACCAATGAGGGATAAAAACTTTATGGAAATTTTTATTCCTTTCAACTGAGTTGTGCATAATGTAACACTGTAAAGGCATCATAGTAAGCCAAACACAGATCCTATTCTTCAGTGAAGCAGAGCCAAGACACTAGAATTTAATGGAGGCTTGTCACTCGCATTTCATGGAGGCATTTGAGTTTCCGCAGCCAACAGAGTCACCCTGGCCAAAGATTCTTCGGAGGGCAGTGAGGAGGAAGAGAACATACCCAGACACTGCAGCATGAGATCCAGGGAATGCAGCCAGGGCAGCATCACTGTAGGGATCCATATGGAGTACATATGTCAGATATAAAAGCAGAGGCTCTGTATTGGAAAACTTATCCACCATGCCTATAGAACAAGGGGAAGGGAGAATAGGATATATGACTGTTTTTAAAAAATATAAAATAATATCTTGATTTGGTTCTTAGCGGCCAGATTAAATCTGAAAATTGTTCTTCCACCTTAGAACTGGTAGCTGACTGAGCATTCAGCTTTGCTTCAGCACGTCTAATTCTGAAGAAGAACATCCGCCCTGAGCAATATCAGCACAAGTTTGAGAATGTGCATCTGTGGCTTTGTAATGCACAAATAATCAGTAATCATTTAAATCTTAAATTCATAAAGTGCCTTTTAATGCTGAGAATAGACCCAGGTGCTTTACATATTGTGTGTGCATGGACATACCAGATCCTGCAGCCTTTACTCAGGGGAGTAGTTGCACGCTCCCAAAGAACCCTTTGGAGGGCTTTGAGGGTGATCTGGGCTCATTGTTATGGCTTCCTCTTTTTCTGACTACTTTGAGGATGTCTGCTCAGGCTGTGGAAGGCTTTGATGGCAACAGAGTTTTCAGTGGGTGCACTCTACCACACCCCTATATATAATATAATAAAAGCAGGAAGGAGGATATAAAGCTGAATGCTCTCATTCCATAGGCATGCTAAGGACAGATACCGAAAGTGAAATTATAATACTGTATCTCCTCACCTACAGGAAGATTAGGACCAGAAGTGACAGAGGTCAGACTGAGTGTCCCTTGGGAAATCTCTTGTGTTGAGAGAATGAGGCTTTAGAAAAGGTTCAACAGAGAGAAGTTAAGCTGCAGCAAGTGCACTTGCTGGGACCCCACTGAAGCAGTAACTCCAGGATGTCTTTGGCAGTGGACGGGGCTAAGCTGGAATAGTAGCTTGAATGCAGAATCAGGCTAGGTAATCATATTTGCCTGGCTGGGAAATGTAAGACTTTGGTTTTGGGAGATCCAGGTGGCTATCGTGTGGCTGGCTGATAACCTAGAATTCTTTGTGCCTCTCTGTCTGACCCAGAGGCCTCTGGTTTTGACATTCAGCTTTCTCCTCACTATGCGTTTGCCCACATTTTTGATCCGCATAGGATCATGTATTTCTGCGCTTTCCAATAAAGGACCCAAAGGTCTGATGCTTGTGCTTACTTTCTGGATGTTTCTCCTGGGCAGGAATTGTGGTGTTGGCATCCCATGTCTCAAGATTCCAAACTTTTTTATGTGCTGAACGCAGACCCATACCATGTCGTACAGACAGTGTGTGACCTCCTTGCCCCCAGCTGCAACAGACTCCCCTGGCTCCTCTTCCTTTCAAGTTCAGCTTCAGATTTTCCCTGTCTGGTTTTGAACCTCTCACTAGCCTCACTCCACTCCCCTTCCTACTCCCTCCTGCAAGTCTATTACTGCCCTCCCCATCCCACCTGCATTAAGCGTTAGCCCGTTCTTGGTGTGAGAGAACCCCAGCTTCTGCCCTCAGGCACAGCCTTTGTATCTCTCTCTGCCTCTTCAGCTCTACACCACCTTCTTCCAAATCTCAACTGAAATCATAAATTCTTTTCTCTGCTACTTACACCTGTTCCTTTCACTCTTCCTTTTCTTCTTTTTTGAGTCAGTGGCTGGGTTAATTATCTAGAATGCAGTTTTATCTGAAGGACACTATACAAACTCAGATTGTATATTGTGGTGTGTCTGTAACATTATTGCTGTGCTATAACTTAAAAGAAACAAATTATTGAAACCAAAAATGCCAAGGTTGCATAGTCCCTTGAGCATAACCCTCCCACATTTGTTTTGGTGACCTTGAGCAATAGTGTGTGTTCCCAGCGTCGCAGATAATGAATAATTGACACCACTCGTGCCTGTCTAAACACAGCTCTTGGTGTGTAGGCTGTCCCTCATGGAGTTTAAGCCATGCACACCATTCTTTTTATGCTGACATAGACTACCCTGTCTACCTCATTAGAAGCTAATGCAGTAAATCAGAGGTAGCTTAAAGGAAGACTGGGCTAACCCCCTCCATCCCCCTGGCAAGCAGAGTCTAAGCAAACGAAACTGGAGACAGATCCCGAGCTAGAATTCCTGCTTTGTGATGTTTGGCTACATAAACTCCTGGCTGTTTTGAAAGTGTACGTAAAATGAAATGACATACAGGGAGAACTGCCTTGGATGTAGATTCCTGTTCCACTGGGTTATTTCTTGGCGTGGGGAGCCCTGAAGCAGAGAGTTAAAGGCCAGATTTCTAAAGCTCTTACAGCTGTTGCTCAGAATGCTCCTTTGTAGCAAAAGGAGCTGGAGGAACAACAAACCTGGAGGAGAATGGGGGAAGGTCTTTGGAAATGCGTGTGTAATGTTTGCATCTACTAAGCAGTAAATTGGCTGAAAAGGTGTAGCTATACAGGTGTATATCCAAGTTGGTAAATTTTGGAATCCCTCCCATCCTTGGATCTCAGGGTTATGGGAAGGTCAGCGTTTCCCAAACTATGAAATTTTTAGGTTTACAAATGAAGCTAAATAACTGTGATATTATACCCCATATTCTTCATAGAAATAGTTATGATATGAATATGGCATAACTAAGATATACTTTATGCAAGATGGCTTATGTAAGATATCATTGGAACGGTTATGGCTTCCTGAATGTGATTATTCAATTTGTATGCAAGTATCATTTCTGTATCTAAAGTTAGGAATATGGACTATGTAACAATTACAACTGGGTCTGTATATTCGAGAGACACCCATCAGACAACAGGCCATCAGCCTTGATGGGCCGTTACGAAGAAACAAGACTGTGAAGATACTAATCTCTCTCCTTCCTGAGAGTAGTCCTGGGCAGTAGCTGACACACTACTAGGGGCATGTCTTCTCTAGCAATGTTACATGACTGTGTAGTCATGGCACCAGACCCACCTCCATATATATACCTGCCCCTGGAAATTTCCACTACATGCATCTGACGAAGTGGGTATTCACCCACGAAAGCTCATGCTCCAAAACATCTGTTAGTCTATAAGGTGCCACAGGACTCTTTGCTGCTTCCATGAGGGAAGTAGCTCCCAGTGCTGTAAAGTGGCAGTGTAGACAAGGCCTTAGTCAGGTGCTCCTGTCACCTGGTACTAAGCACTATCTTGGATTTCTAGTAATTTTCCACTAACAGGACAGGGAGGTCAAGTTTGGGAAACAAAAGATTCCCCCCTTATGTAAATTGTATTTAAGGCTGGGAAGGAAAGCAAACAGGAAACTCTTCCATTGCCTACGCAAGAAGAAACACTGTTGAAAGTACCTGAAAGGACAAAAGAACTGACCTGAGGGGAAAGGCAGAGGTTAGTCCAGCCTGAGGCAGGGGTCCAGGCTCTAAGAAGAAATAACTGAAACTCTAAGCTACAGAAACTCTGCAGCTTGCCTAAAATAACATTTTGGGTGAGAAATTACTTCTTGAAACTAGTATCTTTAAGATCTTAAACTTAATATGTGTGTTTTGTTTTATTTGCTTAGTAATCTGCTTTGTTTTGTTTGCTGTTCCTTATTATCACTTTAAATCTGCCTTTTATACTTACTACATTTGCATAAACTGGGTTTAATAATAAACAAAACAATCTGTGGTGGGGCAAGAAGCTGCGTATATCTCTTTTCACAGTGAGGGAGAGGGTGAACTTTTTTTTATGAGCTTGCGCTGTGAAGATAGTTCTATACAGCACAAGACAATATACCTTTTGGGTCTGCACCATAGGCACCAACTTCCCCTCTGCCCAGTGGGTGTTTGACCCCCTAACCCCACCCCAGCCCTGCTCCTGCACCACCCTTGCCCCACCCCCATTCCACCTCCTTCCCCAAAGTCCCTGTCCTGCCCCCTCTTTTCCCACCCCAGCCCCCTCCCCACCCCCTTTCCCCAAATCTCCACCTCTTCCCCTGAGCAGGCTGTGTCCCCACTCCTCCTCCTCCCTCTTGGAAAGTCCTAAGTGCTGCCAAATGGCTGTTAGGTGGCTGGTGTGGGGGGGGAGCACTGGGAGGGTTGGGGAGGGGGAGAAGCAGGGACTCGGAGCTCTTGGAGGAGGAGGCAGGAAAGAGGCAGGGCGGAGCTTGGTTGCCAGTGGGTGCAGAGCACCTGCTAATTTTTCCTTGTGGGTACTCCAGTCCCAGAGCACCCATAGAGTCGGTGCCTATGGTCAGCACTCCAAGGGAGGTGGGCACCTACATGCTGGGGCAACTCTCAAGCTGAGTCTTCTCGGAGCTGATCTCCAAGTCTGTGCCTTTCTGCAGCGGAGTGTGGCCCTGCCTGTGTGTATGCTAGAGGAGACTTAAGATCCTGGCTCAGCAAGACAGGGTAAAGGGGGCCTAGCTGGTAGAACAGGCAGGCTCAGTGGTATCCCAATACGTCAGGTGGCACCTTAAAGGGGGACAACACGTCACAATAACCTTGTACTCTGTTACCGCCCATCAGAAGGTACCAAAGCATGTTACATACTTAGACCACATCTACGCTTACAGCAGCACAGCTGTACTGATACAACTGGGCTGCTGTAAGAGCGCTTGTGTAGCCATGTTAAGCTGATCAGTGTGAGCTCTCCCGTCAACATAATAAAACCAGCTCAACGAGCAGCGGTAACTGTGTCGGTGGGGGAGCATCTCCCGCCAACATAGCACTGTGCACATGATTGCGAATGCTGGCAAAACTTGTCACACCCCTGCGTTACAAAAGTTTGGCTAATATAAATGCTGGTGTAGACATGGTGTAAGTCATTTACTTACCTTAAAGAAGTGTCACATATTATCCTCACTGTACAAATGGAGAAACTGAGGCACAGAAGGTGCTGTGACTTGCCCAGGGTTACGCAGCAAGTCAGTGGAAATCTTGGCTCTCAGTTCCCTGTAGTTTTCTGCAGAATCCCAATTTATAAACTTTCTGGAGTCAACTTTTAAATTCTCGAAAGGACTGTTGAGTTTAATCTCTCTGGCATATTCCCTGCTGCCCCCCATATTTCCAGCAGCAGTTATTACCTGGCAGGTTCATCAGCTGAAACATTCATCTTTCCAAATG
Source organism: Gopherus flavomarginatus (assembly GCF_025201925.1). NCBI lineage: Eukaryota > Metazoa > Chordata > Testudines > Testudinidae > Gopherus > Gopherus flavomarginatus. The sequence goes on along the minus strand of NC_066635.1, from coordinate 22,504,193 downwards.
TCATCTTGTGTGCATTTGGTTTTGTGCTGAGTGAGAGAAGCCAGATGAAAATAAGGAGTGTGACTGGGCTGGGTATGTGCAGAGCTGAGCTGAAAGCTCTGGGCAGGATGGAGAGATCTGTGTGATACTCATTGATATCAAGTTCTGTCAGCTGCAGTACTCAGCATCAACGTAAATTACATCCAAATGTAAATAGCAGGGCAGGTTTGTTTATTTTGCTAGGCTGCTTTGCTGGCTCATTTGTTTGTTCATGGGTGAAGCCTGAACCTATAAAGAGCTATTCACATCACCTGAAAAACCACATCTGATTTTCAGTAAAACGCTTTGCCTCCCAACTAAAGGTCTGGCCGAGTTTGAGATCCTCGGGATGATTATAGCTGTTGCCAGTATCTCGTGTTTTATAGAGATTCTGAGCACTTTACCAATTACGGCAGGGGTATGCAAACTACGACCCATGGGCCACATCTAGCCTGCCAGCTGATTTAATCTGGACCTTGAACTCCCGCTGGGGAGTGGAGTCTGGGGCTTGCCTCGCTCCCCACTCCAGCCAGGGAGCTGTCAGGGGCCGCTCCGTGCATGCATGCCACAGCTCCCAGAAGCAGCAGCATGTCCTCTCTTCAGCTCCTATGCGTAGGAGCAGCCAGTGGACTCCACAGGCTGCCCCAGCCCCAAGCGCTGCCCCCACAGCTCCCATTGGCTGGCAACTGTGGCCAATGGGAGCTGCAGCGGTGGCACCTCTGGATGGGGTAGCGCACAGACATGGCCACTGCTTCCGGGAGCTGCTTGAGGGAAGCGCTGCCCAGAGTCTGCACCCCTGAGTCCCTCCTGTACCCTAACCCCCTGCCCCACCTCTTATCAGCCTCCTGCCCTCCAAACCCCTCGATCCCAGCCCAGAGCATCCTTCTGCACCCCAAACCCCTCAGCCCCACCCCAGAACCAGCACCCCCAGCCAGAGCCAGCACCTCCCCCCCTGCCCCAATCCCCTGCCCCAGCCCGGGGCCCCCTCCCACACTCCAAATTGCTCAGTCCCAGCCTGGGGCACTCTCCTACAACCCAAACCCCTCAGCCCCACCCCAGAGCCTGCACGTCCAGCTGGAGCCCACATCCCCCCCTCCCATACCCCAACCCCCTGTTCCAGCCCGGAGTCCCCACACCACACACTGAACTCCTCATTTCTGGCCCCACCCCAGAGCCCTCACTCCCTCCTGCACCCCAACCCCAGTCTCATGAGCATTCATGGCCTGCGATACAATTTTCATACCCAGATGTGGCCCTCGGGCCAAAAAGTTTGCCCACCCCTGAACTACAGGCTCAGTTATAGCTCTGGAATTTGAGCCATGCTGTGGAGGAGGAGAAGCAGTGGTAGTAGGAAGGGATTGTGCCGGTGAAGGCCAGGGGAAGCCCGGGGGCCACCAGGAACACTGGGGAGTGAGGCTTGCCCTCACCAGTACAGATCAGGTGAAGCAGCATACACACAGTGCATGGCTCTTCTGGGGTGCTCAATATTGCTGGCAGTGCCATCTGCCCCTCCCCATTTGCCATCAGGGTGTTTAGGCAGCAGCAACATTATGACTCCCACATGCAGGGGAGTGTTTGGGGAAGGGAAAAGACTTCCCAGTCCCCTCTTCTCTCCTCCACCACCGCTAATGCCTCTGCATAGTGGCAGCCATATTTTCACCCTGCAATAAATAGATAGGAGTGTCTTCTGCTAGGAAAAATTTCAAGTGAGCATAGATGGCCCTCAGTAAGGGAAATAGGAAATCCCAAAGACTTCTATCTCCTTTCTACTTTGCCCCCAGAGACTAAAATATACCTGCATGGAGACAAACCCATCCGGCTTATCTTTACCCTACAGACTTCAGAATGTCTTTCTGAATAAGCCCTTTCATCTCCAATGAGATATTACCCCAGGAGCTTGCTGGAATCTATGCTCCCTTTGATCAGAAACCTTTTGGCTATTTGTTTTTATTCCTTAAACCAAAGAAGCAATAATAAGCACACTTTCTCAGTGAAGGCAACAGAACAAGTGCATTGCTGTCTGTGCCTGCCTGCTGAGCTGATTAACTGTAATGGTCACAAGCATAGAAATATATTTAAGGCAAGCCCTAAGGAAATTAGGAGTTTAAATTATCCTCCATATGTCCGGCATCCCACTAAAATGAAAACAACCCACAGGTCACTTGGGCAGAAGTATCAATGTCAGGATGCTACATTGTTAGCACAGTAAATAAGCTGCATAATAAATTATGTTTAAATGACCTTACTCTATGAAGAGGTAATTGATACAGATATATACCAGACAGGGTTGTTTGGAATCTGAAGCTTTTATGCTTCCATCTCACACCACTGTCAAGTTTTTTTCTTTTTCTTTAGACACCCTTTATTGTGTATACAAGAAGTTAGTGTAGCCAGTGATGGCCAAAGTAGGGCCCAGGGGCAAAAAGCAACCCATAGAGTTCTACAGCATGGCCTGCAGCCACTCTTCTAGTCAATGTGTTGACTGACTCCCAGCATGCAACTGTCCATTTTGGCCTGAGCCCCAGGCACTATTGATTATGAGAGACTGCAATTTGATCCTTTTCATGCAAATTTAGTGTACTGCTCAGATTCCTGCCAAGTTCCTAGAGTTGCCTTCCAGTTGAGTAAATATTTGGTGCCCACCACAGTTCCATTGACCCTATTTTGGAAGGATAATCTTTTTTTTTAACCAAACATTTATCATTACTCCAGGAGTCCCTCCCACGGGCTCTCTGAGTTCCCTAGTTTCCACTGACAATAAAACGTGTCCCCCATTATTCTAGGTGTTGTAATGTGCTCGCTCTATAATGTGGTAATACCCTGGTAAATAGAAAGATATGATACTATATTTGTGTATCATGTCTCTTGAAACAAAAGAGAACTATTGTAGTGATTGTTTGGGTTTTGATGTTTACATGGCCGGGATTTATAAACTTGTTAAAACTTGCTAAATAAATAACTAGGACACACCTTTTTTTTTTTAACTGCTTTTCTTCCCAGATGTCACTGCTTAATGCTTTTCTGTGTTAGTAGTGCTGGTCTCTAGAAGTGCAGCCTGGCTCCATGAGGGTGACATAGGTCTCTTCCCTCACTTTCCCTAGTGCTGTGAGAAAGGATATTAGGTTTGACATGCGCTATCCCCTGGGAAACCCAGACCAGAAGGGCTCACTGAGGATTAGCATTAGAGAGGAATCACACTCCATTGGCTGATGCTTTGTCACATTTCCTGTTAATCCACTGAGGCATCTCTTTCCTTTCAGAAACACGAGTACTCAAGACTTGAGGTTCCCAGAGGTCTATGCCTGCATATGCGTTGTTTCATGATATAGAGTGACTGTGTGCTAATGTGAAGCTGGGCTGGACTAGAACCCTTCTTTCAATGGTCAGATGCTTCAAAACATGTCTTCAATAAACAGCTTTAAAAACTCCTTGACAAATCTAACTGGCAATTAAATTTTTCAGAAAATGCTAATGGGCCCCAATTAGAGCTGAAAAAGGAAAGTGATTCTGTTTGAAGGGCAGTTCTCGGATGAGCTTAGGGTCCTTTTACCCACCATGCATCAAGTTTTGACAGTGTCTGTTTCTTGTGATCTGTCACATCAAAGGCTGCTCTGGGTCTGCAGCAGGGTTGATGTACCTTGAATTAAGTAAAATTACCATCTTTTTTTCCTGTAAAAGATACAGACTGGGGCATGTGTGAGAAACTAATGACATTGGTATGTGCTGTTATATGACAAGACCTCACTAGAAACCAAATGACTGATCCCATTTGGGATTTCCCTGGGACAATAAGTATGCTGGAAAGCTTCATCTGGAAATGTAGCTGGATTCTGCTATCTGCCACAGATGCAATCAGTGGCTCCGATACCATTGCAGTCTTTCCTGAAGCAAAAGAGGCTCTAGCTCTGGAAACAGAATACCAAGGCAAAAGCAAAAATCCCTTTGGAGCTTTCAAGGTAGAAAATCCCTAAATAATTTGAACATGTACATGCACCCATCGGTCCACTCCCTGACACGTGGGCATATGCTAATATGTAGGCACATATTCATACATATACCTATGCATGCTCATATTGACACACACTGATGAAGACAAAGTATTATTATAAGGCTCAGATTTATGCTTTCACCTCCGATTTTCTAGAAATAATTTAATCTAATTGCCAAGGCCAAATATTTCAAAAGGTGGGGGCCCAGATATTTAGGTGCCCAACTTTAAGCATCCTTTTTTGTGCCCTGACCCTTAAAATGCAAAGTGACAGTCATTGTTTCAGTTCACACTTTTACATGTTTCATCTGCAAAAGGGAGATAAAAGGGAGTTAAAGCTCATGGAAATCACCATATAATTTTACGGGTGTAGAAAACTTTCAGCCTTGAACATTGACTGCGCAGACATTGGATGAAAAGTGGTATGTCCCTTTGAGTCCCCCTCCCCCCCCCCCCGCCACCATTCCTTTGTCTTGAGCCTTAATCTTGGCCAAAATATTGGATTTGTATGTTCAGCTCTAGTGTAAATACAGAGACAAGTTAATACATGAAGTTATTTGCATCCATTCCCATAAAGTTAAATTTTGAATTTCCAGGTACTTTTCTTCCTTGGCCTTTCTTTCCCCTCCCTCTTGAAGTGTGTTGCTTGATAGGTACTTGGAGCTACCTGAGTAAGGAATTAATTCTGCTGCTAGTGGGGACCCCTCTTTTCTTAATGCATAAATGACAACAACCCTGATATCATGAAACCAAATTCTCTAGATAACATTTTAGGACCTAGGTCTCATTCCCTGTTTTCCTTAGGCCAAAAGGGTCTACTGCTAAACCCCCTTTGGAGGTGGCATGCAATACTGGTGTGGCATTATGCCCCATATTCTTCATAGTAATATTATTGACATGATGTATTTTGTGCAAGATTGGTCATGCAAGGTATCATTTGAAAAGGTTATGATTCACTGAATATAATTATCCTATTTGTATGCATGTATCATTTTGGTACCTGAAGTTAGGAATATTGTCTATGCATCTATTACAAATGTGTTTACACCTGGGGAACGCCCACTAAGCAGAATGCAATCAGTCTAGATGGCTGGCTGGATAGGGCCATTAGGGAGAACAATAGGTCATAGAAGATGCTAATCACCCACTCAAGAGCCTTCCTGAGGATGCTGCAAACAGCCTGTGTCCCTACAGGGGCATGTGACCATGTCACCTGGTACTGGACTCCATCTTGGAATACCTGTGTTTTTTTACAGACCGGGCATGGGAACCAAGAGGGGAGACAAAGAGTTCCTGCCATATGCAAAAGTTATTTAAGGCAGAGGAATGACATCATCGCGGTCCTTCACTGACTCCCTGCCCAGAGAGATGCCTGAAAACACCTGAGGAACAAGTACTGGACTAGGGGAGAAGGGCTGAACTTAGGCTAGAGGGATTTCTAGCCTGAGACAGGAATACCTGGTAATTTTAAGCTGCAAGCAAGTGCAGCTTGCCCTCAAGAATCTCTGCAAACAGTCTAAATCAACAATTAGGGTGAGAATCTGCTACTCATATCCAGTCTCTTTAGTATATTAAACTTAGCTTGTGTTTTTGTTTATTTGCTAGGTAATCTGCTTTGGTCTGTTTGCTATCCCTTATGCGCACCTAAAATCTATCTTTTGTAGTTAATAAACTGGTTTTGTCTAAAACCAATGTGTGGAAATCATAACTTGGGGCAGGAAGCTGTGTATATTTCTCTCTACATTGATGGGGGGTGCAAATTTCATGATCTTACACTGTACAGTTTTCTATGCAGCGCAAGCAGGGACGACTTCAGGCACCAGTGGAGGAAGCACGTGCCTGGAGTGGCATATGCTAAGGAATGGCATTCTGTCCATCCTAGGGGCAGCACAGTCCGGGAGGCTTTTTTTTTTCTTTGGCAGTCTGAGCAGCTTTTAGATTTTTTTTTTTTTTTTTTTTTGCTTCCGCAGTTTTTGCTTGGGGCAGCAAAAATAGTAGAGCTGGCCCTGAGCGCAAGATGATGTAACTCCAAAGAGGGTGCGTGCCTTATGAACTGGGAGGTGCCTTAGCTGAGCCTTCCCATGCAGCTGTGTGTTGCTGCAGCTGGGTTTGCCCCTACCTGTATGTGTGTTGGAGGGGGCTTGAAGGCCTGTCACAGTAGTACAGTGTAAAAGGAGCCCAGGCTGGTGGGTCAGGCGGGCTCAATGGTACCCCAGTTCCAGGTGGTACCCTGGAGGGAATCCATCACAACTAGTACTTCTTTTGTGGCCCTAGTCTAGGATCCATTTAATTACTCTAATAACTAGCATTCTTGCCTAATTGGAATGCACAGGGAACAGAATTAGTGCAATGCATTTTAGTGACTTTGTGACAAGGCCTCTGCTAACTGACTCTGTTGTGGATAAACGGCACACCCGTTTATAAGGCACATTGGTGGCTGTCTCTCGTCAACCCATAGCAGTTAACATGAAGGAACTGGCATTTGCTGACCTATGTTTCTGGTTGTGTCCTCCTTTGTTCACTTTGTTGCTGCCCTGCTCTAGTGCGGCAGCTAAACAATTCAGATTTGCTTTAATATATTTATATTAATGTTTTCATGCTTTGCCCATGACTTATTTTTAAAACAGCTCCTGAAATGAAAGAGGGCTTCTCCATCTGCTGTGTATTCCCATGGGAATCATTTTGTTGGCACATGTCTGCCCACTGGGCTCTGAGCCAGTTAAAAGGATTCAAGTGTGTGGAGGGGATGCTGAAATGCTAAACCTTAAGGACCTTAATGACTTGACTCACTAAATATGTTGACAGTTAATTGGCTCAGACTAACACAAATAGGGAAGATCCATTACAGCTGTAAACATGCCAGCAAAGGTCATAGCAGCCCAGCTAGGAACACCATCTAAACAGAAGGGAAAGGTGCTAGATTCTCCCTAGAATACCACACATGCCTTGGGTTTTTGTTGTTTCTTTTCCAGTTACCTTCAGGAAAGTTATAGAGCAGGGTCAATGTGACCCCGTGATTACCTGCATTAGGTTAATTATCAGCTTTTCTCCAGCTAATTTAAAGAGAAATTATCCTGAAGACTAATTCTCCAGGCCTAGATGTATCACAGCCAACATGGCTTGTCACGGTGCCAGTGTGTTTGCACTCAGAGAATGGGGTAGAAAAAAATTAAAGGGAGTCAAAGCTAGCCTAGCCTGCCAAGTATGAATTATCAGGTATGCATACTGTACAGATGAATTCTTGGAAAGCTGCAGTTTGGTCCCACAAATTTGGTCATAACCTCAAAGGGTCCTAGTCCCAAAGATGTATTTTGTAACTTAACGGAAAATATCAGATTTGCTCTTTCTTCTGAGTTTCATTGTGGACCGTATGGCCCGTTTTGTTGTTTGCTGCTTTGAGTCCCTGCTTCTTTGGCACCTGACATTGTGCATGACACAGATATGCCCTTTTGTAGAATATTCTGCCTTCATATGGATATATCCAGTGCTGGTGACAGGTGCAGTGTAACAGCCCTGGGCTAATATTAATCCACAGACCAGGTGCAGCACAGGCATTGGTAGTTGTCTCTATTATGGTTTCCAGTCAGTGTGCCTCAATATTGCCCAGGAGAGCCTGTCTCTGAAAGGTGAGAGGGGTGAGATCAGTTTCCAGGACCTATTCAGCTCTTGGACTCTCTGCAGAGTCTGCAAACCCATTTGTGCCAGCTGGGATGATGGCTTTGTGATCTGGATACCTGTCCACCAGGTACTTGACTCAGGTTGTTGCATGTGTTCTCTCTCTCCTAATTTTAGTACTTGGGGAAAAGTTATATGTGTAAAAGGCTAATCAGCCCCCTGAGATCTAGCCACATGCCCGGTCATGGGGAAATTGTACAACTTTCTTCCTGGAAATTAATCCCTGGTCTACACTCCCTTTACTATCCACGGTTTGAGCTGCACGCTCCTATAAATAGCATCATTGTTGTCTCCATTACTTCTCTTTGGGGTGGCTACATCTAAAACCCCACAACTCACCCCTTGCCATGGGCTTGGGTTGCCACTGCTTGTTTCACTTGTCTCTCGCTATCAAGATGTTAGAACCATTCTAACCTACATATTTCACATCATTGTCAAATTTAAGGATTGTTGGTCTCCAGCCCTGACCCTGCTAGAATGTTAGATTTCAGGAGTGTCTGCTTGGACACCATGATTACTTTTTGTACATATTGCCAGCTGCACACTCTGCTCTGCTTTACTACCCAGGACACACTTCCACCATTCTTTCATATGACAGAGCAAGAAGTCTGAACTGTTCAGTGTCAAGATTTATTGACCCAAGAGTTTATGTTGACTGATGCAATCCCTCTGGTCAATATTATTTCCTGTTGAAGAAAAACAGAATTCATTGTGTAGTCTGCAGTAAAGTAATATCTCCTGGCCTCAGTGGTGCTGAAATACCACACCAATCAGAGACCATTCAAGCCTGTACCTTAGAGAGAACGTTAGGACAGGTGTCTAACCCACCAAAACTTCACAGCTTTTAAGATTATTTTTAAAAGTCTTGTTTCTGACTTGGATGTCCCAGATCTGTAGTGTGTTAACTTGGAAGCAAATATCATATATGAATGTCCCTGGGCAGAGTGAAGACATGGGCCAGTCTTACTTACAGTGCAAATGGGACTTGACTGTGTTTTAACCATGCCCGAGATTCATGCTAAGGCCTTGGATGTGTCCAGTTGTAGGGTATATGGGACCCAAGTACCCTCAGATACTGTCTGTGTCACTTGGACTATGTGGCGTGCTTCCTGTAATGGAGAGTCTGGTGTTGATCTTTGTCTTTAAAGTACATGCTTTAACAAACAGTCTATCCTCAATGTAGCAATGAACCTGCAGCAAACAATGTCCGACTCACTTTATCCTGCCAGCTTAGTCTGAGGATAGTATAACGAACTGGTTGGTTTTGTGACTTGTCTGAATCTAAATCTGACTGGTACCTTGCTTAGAGCAGGATCTCTAAACAGTGGGAGGAACATCAGTTCTATTCTTCTTAAGCATGCACCTATGTATTTTTGTAGCTCTCTCTAATTTTCCATGCTCCTGGTTCCTATCTGTTTTTTAAATTGTGGATGTATCCTTCTCTCCAAACTCCAGTCCTGCACTGGATTCACAATGCTGAGTTGATGACCTCCCAGAGTAACTACATTTCTCACTGCAGAATCAAAGTGTTAGTATTTGTTTATGTAGGGCCAAAAGTATTCTAGATATTTTACAGAGACATAAGGCCTTTGCCTAACGGGCATACAACCAAAAGGCTAGATAATGCCACTTTAACTCACATTAAACAGTACCTTACATCACAGATGAAGTGGAGAAATTTACCATACACACATGCCACCAGTGCTCTGGGATTAGTACTGGCTGCCTATTGGTTTCCATATGGAGTGTTGGTGTTTGATCCATAAGGACCTAGATGGACTGTGATCTATCTACCCCTACCTGAGATTTGCCTCGCTTCCGGTACAATACTGCCACAGTTACAATCAGTGAAGTAGCCCAGCTGGAATCCATGGCTTATGAGTTTTCTGACGACTTTGGAATTTACTGTCCCTTCCTTGGTCCAAAATAGTCCAGATTTGGTGACCTTCAAGACATGCTGCATATCCACCCATTTGAGGGGGTACTTGAAGAAGACTGCTGAGCACAGGCATGTGGAACTGCAGGATGGGCAAAGGGCTTTGATGGAAACAGAAGAGGGATGGTCTTTATTTTCTGTTGTTATTGTCTGGCCGTTTTGTTGTTGTAGGGCGGGGATTGGCTGCTAATCTGCTGTTACTGTTTTTGGTAATTATGGATTCCGATTTGCAATTGTTTGTCTTTTTTTTTTCTTTCCCCTGGAGAGTGTTTAAATAGAAATAAACAAGTTAATGGGGCTATAAAAATCTTTTGGCAATTCAGAATGTTGTTAAATAAATGCTATTTTTAAAAAAGTATCTCCCATGGCGGCAGGCCTACTGTAAAGCTGAGTCTGCAGATCCTTCTTCATGCTTAGAAGAGTTTAGCTATTGCAGAACTGTTCCAGAGGAGAGATTAAGCGACAGTACGTGTCTTCGTACTGCTTGAAATTAAAATTAAATTACTACTTTTAAGCATGAACTCTAATATGAGAAGCAGTCTGTAAGCCTCTACTAGTTTATATTTGGTTGCCAGAACCTGCCTGTTGAGGTTACCCTTGCTGTCTACAAATATAACAAAATATGTATTTCTCTAGTGGCAGAAAAATAGAACCAGATTCCAAATGTAATTCTGAAGGATGTCAGATTATTGTGCATGGCCACAGCTAATGTATTCTGGATTCCAGAGCTGGTGAGGAGCCTCCGCTAAGATGGTCTAGATTTCATTGCTAGTGAATTCAGAATAAAACCAGGATTATGAAAGAGGACTGGGTGGGGGCTAAGGTATCAATAACAGGATGTGGAGGTTTTCACCTCTAGGACAAATCCAATCCAGTTTGGGAGTGAGCAAAAGGTGTTCCCCTGTGCCACTGGTACAGTGACCTGTGCCATTGGACTGGGCATGGTAGAAATCCTGAGAGGGGAAGAGATGGAAATGAAATTGGTGGGACCCAGTCAGGACCGAATTAGCCTTTTGTGGGCTCGGTTCCAAATATATTTGTGGACCCCCATGGATGGAAGCAATGGTGCATGGCATGGGGGGGCGGTCCCCAGAGCGAGGGGGCAGCCAGGGGCATGGCTTGGCAGGGGTGGCCCTGCTCTGCCCAGCCCAGTGCATGGGTACTATTTACAAACTGGCAGTTGCCAGATGCACAATGTCCTGCCCAGCTCTGTGCTGCCAGCATGCTGCATCCCCTCAAGGGTGGGCCCATACCATGCCATGCAGCCCCCCTGCCCAACACAAACACACACCCCCAACTCCCTATGGCGAGAGGCCTCTTCAGACCTGCTATACCCAGTGCCCTCCCCCAAGACCCTGCCACACATGCACAGAGACCTGCACAACACTACCCATGCCCTCAGCCCCACCACAACTTCCCAGAACCCCCACTCCCTTGTGCCCCAACACACATATCTTCCCCGCCCCATTCCTACCATCCCCCCCCAAGACCTCCTCCCTGACATCCTGCTTCCCAGCTGCACTCATGGGTCTTCCTGGGAGGTGACTGTGTCTGCTGGGCTGAGTCAGCAGCACAGCCAGGGTGGTCTCGGGGCTGGGAATACTCCATCCCCTCAGGAGTGGCGCAGTCAGCCAGGCCAGGGCCTGACTCAGCCTGGGCTCCCTCAGGACCCACTTGCCCAGAGGGGTCCTGCCAAGCCCTCCCTCCAACATCCACCCCCACCTGTCTGAAAACTGGCCAGGCTTCTGCACCAGTCCCAGGTGGCTCAGCTCTGGGGAGACAGGCGTGGCCCCACAGGTTATGGGAAGCAGAGACTGCCCAGAGCCGGAGGTGCACTAGGGTCCGGCCAGGGGGCAGAGAGGAGCCCTTGGCTGGCTGGCGGGCAGACCGAGAGGAGCAAGTGGGGGGTGGGGGCAGCCAATAGGCCGGCGGGGTCTCAGGGCACAGTGCAAACGGAGCAGGCCCAGGGCCCCTTCTGAGCATGGGCCCGGCTCCATGGCATCACTGGTGCCATTGTAAACCCAGGACTGGACCCAGTCCATCTCCCAGTATGTAGGTGGTCAGAACGTGTAAACCACCATTAAAATTGACATCCCAGTTTGTAATTTCAGTCGAGAGGCCAAGAAATGAGTGGGTCCTGGAGACTGAGCTCGCCGCTGGCCGGTAGAGGGGAATCTCTAGGTCAGTCATGCAGAGATTTGTTTCCTCTGTTAAAAGGTATTATCAAGTCTTTGGCTGAACTTTATTAAACTGTAGTTTAACATGTTGTCTGATGGTGTCAGTTTAAACATGGACATGAGTCATAAACAAGGTCAGTTAAGGGGGGAAATTGACATCAAGTTTTTGTTATTTGGACAAATATTAAATGAGATTCCCACAGATGTCACCTACATTTACCTCCTGCCAACCTCCACACCCGGTCAGCTGGGCATTAGCCTTAACTGACTTGATTTCATTGGTTGGATTTATCATTGTAAATAATCATAAATAGATCTTGGATCACTGCAGATCATCTCTTTTAGCAGAACATACATTAATTATCCGTTATTCAAGGCATCTTCTCAACTGGAGTCTGATGATGTTGAACAGGATCCAATTAAATGTAAACAGCTGTACCAAAATAACTTTCAGCATTTTAACTTCAACTGTCAAGAGGGGGGAGGGATAGCTCAGTGGTTTGAGCATTGGCCTGCTAAATCCAGGATTGTGAGCTCAATCCTTGAGGAGGCCACTTAAGGATCTGGGGCAAAAATCAGTACTTGGTCCTGCTAGTGAAGGCAGGGGGCTGGACTCAATGATCTTCCAGTTCTAGGAGCTAGGTATATCTCCAATTATTATTAAAAAAGAGCAAGAACAGTCTAAGCAAGGACTCGCACATCACCCCAATAGGTTGAGATATTAAGGAGATCTTGGCCTAATCCTGTGCCAAATTGTCCAGGCTCCCATATCTAGGCATAAAAGGTAGGGCATGGCATGGCAGCTTGCATTCTGAATTCCCCTGCCTTTTTTCAGGATCAGGTTCAGCCTGAGCTGCTCTTAAGCAATTTAAGCTATAACTTCCTTCATTTGTTTGTAATCCTCCCACTAAATTCAGGGCAGATTTTATTTAGAAAACCTTTGGCTGCAGGTGCTAAGCTCCCACTAACTTCACTGAGGCTCTCTGTGCTCCTCTGAGCTCAGAATTGTATTTGGATCTCTTTGTCATAAGACTTTCTGGTGCAGTGTCTGCCATGTAGTTGTAACCATGTCAGTCCCAGGATATTAGAAAAACAAGGGGTGGGTGAGGTGATATCTTTTCTGGGCCCAGCTTCTGTTGGTGAGAGAGATGAGCTTTGGACCCACACCCAGCTCTTCTTCAGGTCTGGGAAAGGTACTCCCAGGGCTTGTCTACATCACAAAGTTGCAGCGCTGGTGAGGGGGTTACAGCGCTGCAACTTAGGAGGTGTACACATCTGCAGGGCATCACCAGCGCTGCAACTCCCTGTTTGCAGCGCTGGCCGTACTCCCGTTTTGTCTCGGGTGTAGAGGATCCAGCGCTGGTGATCCAGCGCTGGTAATCAAGTGTAGACACTTACCAGCGCTTTTCTTGACCTCCGTGGAATAAGCAGGTATCCCAGCATACCTGAGGAAGCCTCTGGTAATCAAGCTGGTCTCCTTCCCCGGTTTGCTCTCGCGTTCCCCGAACCCCCAAGCAAGCAGGTCTCCTTCCCTGCGGTTTGCAGGGGGGTTCGGGGAACGCGAGAGCAAACCGCGGCGAAGCTGGTCTCCTTCCCCGGTTTGCTCTCGCGTTCCCCGAACCCCCGAGCAAGCAGGTCTCCTTCCCTGCGGTTTGCAGGGGGGTTCGGGGAACGCGAGAGCAAACCGCGGCGAAGCTGGTCTCCTTCCCCGGTTTGCTCTCGCGTTCCCCGAACCCCCGTGCAAGCAGGTCTCCTTCCCTGCGGTTTGCAGGGGGGTTCGGGGAACGCGAGAGCAAACCGCGGCGAAGCTGGTCTCCTTCCCCGGTTTGCTCTCGCTTTCCCCGAACCCCCCTTGAAGCCGCCCAACAGCGCTGCAGTGTGGCCACGTCTACCACCACTTGCAGCGCTGGTTGCTGTAAGTGTGGCCACTCTGCAGCGCTGGCCCTATACAGCTGTAACAACCAGCGCTGCAAAATTGTAGATGTAGACATACCCCCAGTGTCACACGAAAATGCAAAGTGGAACAGATTGTTTAGTGTTAAGTAGAAGCACATATTGTAAGGGACCATTCAAGGCAGAGAGGGCTGTTAACACCTCTGCACTCATGGGACCAAAAGAGGGGTTAGTAGGTTACAGATTTGGTAATAATCCATAAATCCAGTGTCTCTATTCAGTTCATGATTTTTAGTGTCTAGCAGAATGATGAATTTAAGCTCTTTACTCTGCTAGACACTTTACCTTGAATGGTTCCTTACTAGGATTGCCAATTTTGGTTGGACATATTCCAGGAGGTTTCATCACAACATAACCTTTCATTCAAAACTCCAGGACAATCTGGAGGGCTGGCAACCCTAGCCCTTACATAGTGGTTTTCAACCTGTGAGCCACAGACCCCCTGGGGATCCGCAGACTATGTTTAAGATTCCCAAATGGGTCAGCACCTCCATTTGAAATTGTTTAGGGGTTCACAAATGAAAAAAAAAAGTTTGAAAGCCGCAGCCTTACAATATGTGTTAACTACTTATGCTAAACAATCTGTTCCACCTGGCATTTTGCTGGGGAGTTCCTTTCCCAGACCTGAAGAAGAGCTTCAAAGCTTGTCTCTCTCCTCAACAGAAGCTGGGTCAATCAGAGATATTCCCGCACCCACGTTGTCTCTGGTGCAGTAGATTGTAGTTTTTTAAAGTGCTGCTTCTACTGGTCCCCTGGGGCAGGACCCCCCTGTTCTATCTTAATTTTAGTGGCCTGATGAGAGTAGCTTGTGTCTGGAGTAGGTTTCTCATTGAGAATGGGGCTTTATTCAAGTCCTTGCCTTTCTGTCAATTGCCTGCAGTTTGCTCTTGCTGCCTCTGTGTGGCTGACGCTGCCCGTCGAGTCACCTCTGTCTTTATTCAGCGGGCAGGCAGGCAGCTAATGAAGAGCACAGGCCGGCCCTTCGGTGCATAATATTGTAATGAGGTAGGAGGGCTTGGGGCTAGCCTCGCCGCAGTAGCCCGAGCAGCAGACACTGTTCCTGGTGTCAGGAACTAGGAGGGCGCTGACTGTTGCCTTTGGATCTGCCGGGCGCGCACACCGAAAGGCAGATGGGGGAGGTCTGCTTCTGATGCGGTGCATGAGCAGGGCGTGGGGACCCAGAGAATCGCGGAAAGGAATCACTGCAGTTTGCTGAAGATGGGTAACCAGCCGGGGAGACCGGAGGAGCTGGAGCAAGGTCTGTGTGTGCTCGGGAGCTGCTTGTATTAGCTCTGCGTTGTTGGTCTCTGTGTGTCTCTCTGCTTTTGCTCCTGGTACTTAACTGCCCAGTCCGATTGAGCAGGAGGGAGAGGCTGCTGTCATGTAATGCCGATAGCTCGCAATGTTCCCAGTGTGCTCGAGCTAGAACAGTTGTTTACCTTGCGACTAGGAAGTGCCATTCATCCTTGGTACATACCTGAAACCACAACGCCCTCCTTACATGAGGATTTCGAAAGAAACCCTTTGCTCCTGTGAGTAAAGAACCTGACAGATATCAGTCCACCTAAAAAGTTGTGCCGTGTATCTCTTGCTGTACAACATATCAGGATCTGTAGGGTGAGTCTGCCATTCATGGGTTAGGTAGGTTTCCCAGGCCTTTAGAATTTAAAATAATGCCTTTGTGAAGAGGCTCTCTCTTGCCATTGTCTCTCTGAAGCAGTGCTTTGCATGTTAAGCACTTGCACATTTTATGGAAGGTGGGGTCTCCCGGCAGGTACATTACGTTCCCAATGGAACTGCATGTGGTTATACTGTGTGTTAAAACAAGCTGGTAATCTGTCTTTATTGCCCTAATAGCAGCCCTCTGGTTCACCCTGCTTGCTCTGTGACACCTCATGAGGGGAGAACAGTAGGCCCTTTTCGTCCCTAGCTTAGGTCCTGTTTGAGCTTAGGACCCTCGAAAGTGCAGAGAGATCACTCAGCAGATAACTTACTAGCATTTTGCTTCTTCTCACTGTTGTCATGGGGAGTTTATTCCCACAATTCTATTAAGACCCTTTTGGGAAGACTCTTGATAAACTGATGGTCTAAGTGCAAGGTAGGCATGTAGCTAGCCGTTTGAAATGTAAACCCCATGTAGTTGACCTGGGGTGGGGTGGGGTGTGGTGGTGGAATCAACACTTCCCATTGTCACCTCTTGGAACCTATGATCTTCCAAGACAGATCTGTCATTGGATGCTAGCACTGCAGTTGGGTAGAACTCACTAGCAGCGTGTTAATAACCAGCCTAATGAAGAACACAATGCACCGATAGTCAGTCCCCGGAAGAAATGCTGCCCCAGGGAAATGGAAAGTCTCCTGAAGCTAAGTCTGTTACCCTTCCCTCCCATCCTCCTTGCAGTGAGAGTGAGTGCTGATGTTACAAAGTCAAAGGGGTGGGTGGGAGACAGAGGGCTCCCATAGCTCCAAATCAGAGTTCCAGGAAACGGACTCAAATTTTCAAATAAACTTATGGAATTTGAATACTGTTGAATCAGTAACAAGCATCTAAATTCCCTTGGTGGCTTTGAAACTCTCAGCCTTAGTTTCAAGCCATGTTGTAAGTTTTTTGTGTTGAGGGGACAGGGTTACAACCCCATTGTCCTCAAGGAGGTTAAAATCCATTCTTGCAGTGTAAATGGGACTGGGCCTTGTTTTAACCCTGTTCTCCAATTCTGCTTCAGCCTTAGACATTTGCAGGGCAACAGCATGACTGAGGAATACAGTTAAATGGTTACCTTAATGGGGGGGCTAACACTGGACATGAGAATCTAAATTTCAAGCGTGAGAGGTAGATGGAAGCTTTGCTTCCGATATCCCTTGCTTGGTGATGAGACCCAGGGATTCAGAAGCTTTGCTCTGTCACTTTGCCATAAATGCCAGTATGTGGTGGCTTTGTTTCTGTTTGAATGGAGATTTGGGGCAAATTTTGCTCTCATTTACGGAAGTCTAAATCTTCAGTTTCTCCAGATCTACACTGGTGTACCAGAGCAGAATTTGGCCTATCCGAGTCCTGTCCTTGCTGTGTCTGAAACTCTGCAGGCTATACAACCCTACACAATAACATGGTTATTGAGCTCAGTTTCCCTGGTTGGCATGGCCAAGGATTATTCTGCTGACAGCCTTATGGACACTGCCTAAAGAGGGTTCGATGTGTGGATTTCCTAAGTAAGATAGCCAGTGATATCTAAGGATCAGATTTTTAAAGATATTTCTGTTGGTTTAAATGGGAGTTAGGTGCCTAAATTACTTTTAAAATCTGGCCTTAGATGCTTGCAGTATGCTTTGGATCAGAGCCAGGTTCTAAATAATATCCATGGCCACACTCATCCAGGAAGCTCACATTTAAATATGTTGCTGCTAATCCAGTGCTGAGCCATAGTGTTCCCAGAGCCCAGGTACACCAACACATGTTAAATGCCATGCTGGGGTTAACCAAATCCTACAATACACTTCCTGCTGTGTCCAAGTGGGAGTGAATGGTGTGAGACAGGGATGTGGAGCTTTGTCTAGCCCTGCTCCAGCGTGTCAGTAAGGATATAGCTAGCCTCAGAACCGATCATAAAAAGCAATACCAAGCACAGCGGCATCTGACTGCGGGGCCTGGCAGGGACCATTGGAACAACTCTGGCCATCTCCCCTGACAGACAAGGGTTGCAACATAAAGGGTCCAGCAATTGTGATCATTCCAGGCTGTTGGCTGGGTGTCCATGCTGTCAGGAAGCAGGAGGGATCCTCTTTACCAGGTAAAAAGTTGGGAGCAGCCAAATTACATAGTGGATCTGAGAGAGGCTCTAACTAGCTGAGGAGGATATTTGAGAGGCTGGAAGTGGTAGAGGAGAAGAGATGCCAGGGAGGATGAGTTTTCATAAAGGGTATTTCTACACTGCACACTCCTTATGGCGGCATTTAGAGTACATACACTGCACGCCCTTCAGACCGGTATAAATAGCAATGTAGAGACATGCCTGAACCCTTTGTGCATGTCCCCTACGTCACTCTCTGCACGCCCTAGCTACACTGTTGTTTTTACCAGTGTGCTGGCCTGCTGTCTCCCATATAGCGGAAGCCTTTCCCCACTGCCTGCCCCCAGCCAGAGCCTTTCGCTGCCACATGTCTCTATGCACTTCATGGACGCAGCCCACTTTTCACTGCAGCATGTAGCTACATTTATCCTACTCGCTGCCGCTTGTGGTGTTCCAGTGTATGTACCTAAAGTGATCTGTTGTTTGGTGTCTAAGGCCCGGTCTACACTAGAAAATTAAGTTGGTATAACTAAGTAGTGTGCAAAGCATTCCCCTGAGCCACATGGACAGCACAGCATTCACTCTGACTCCTCCCAAGCTTGTCTACTTCTGCCAAGGTCATTAGAGTGTCAAACCCAGGGTCAAGGACATTCCTTTGCAGCATACTAGACCGCACACACTTTTCATCCTCCCAGATTCCACAATTCTTTTTAATCTTTTCAACCATAATTTGAAAAAAGTTTACACTCTTTGGCTTTGTCTACACTGGACTTTCGTCAGTAAAACTTGTCATTCAGGGGTGTGGAAAAAAAACCCCACATTCCCCAGCAACAAAAGTTTTACTGAAGAAAAGTGCCAGTGTGAACAGTGCTTTGTTGGAGGGAGGACAAAGCTAAGTCGCTGCTCGTCGGGGGTGGGAGAGCTCTCTCCTGTCCACAGAGCGGCACAGCTGTGTCATTAAAAGGTGCACAGTGTAGACACCTTATTATTTTGTAAATTGTGACCCAGGCAAGTTGCATTACCTCTGTGCTTCAGTTTGTACCTCTTCGAAATGGAGGTGTGGAGGTGGTTAATTCTTACCTACTGTCTCTTAACAGTTTTTAACATTCATGTTTGCAAAATACCTTAAGGTCCTAGAATGAAGAGCCCTATAGAAATGCAGAGATATTGTTTGCTATTCAGCAGAATTAGTTCTCCAAGGGCCAGGTCAGGCCCTGGAGCCAGTGGAAAGCATTAAATGTGATGATAGTGTGTAAAATGAGGCCACGTCACATAGAAAATAGTTGGCGGTGTTCATAGGACTTGTTTGGAGGAGTACAAGACCATGCTATTTTATGGTATGTAGTAAGGGGAGCCCCTCAGATATCCACTGATTGGATTACCAATAGCTAGTTATTTGCAGTGCTGTAGCTGCATTGGTCCCAGGGTATATGAAAGACAAGGTAGATGTGGTAATATTTTATTGGACCAACTTCTCTTGGTGAAAGAGACAAGCTTTGGACCTATACAGAGCTCTTCAGATCTGTGCTTGTCTCTCTAGTTGGTTAGGCAGCCTGGATTTCTAAGTAAGCACTCTGCAGTCCTTTGAAGATATCAGTGGACACAGTGTGAGATTGTATTTTCTGTTTATCCTCTTCAAATTTGCAAACAACTTGATGATTAAAATAATTGGGAGTAGGTGGAAAAAATGGCTTGAAAACAGCAGGCTTCAGCAGAAATGTTAATATCTCTATTTAGAAAGAGGTGACCAGTGAGGTTATCCAGGAGTTAGAGGTTTTCTTTGTTGGGATCTTGCTCATTGTTTAATTGACTTGGATGAGAAGACCAAATGTAAGAGGATACTCTTGGGTAGCGTTGCTGTACCCTTTTAAACATCCGCTCTGTCGCTCCCCAGAGTTGGCTATATTTCATGGTGGAGGAAGGGATTCCTCTGTGTATGTGTAGTTCATAAAGCATTTGGGATCTTTCAAGATAAAAGGCACTATAGAAATATGATTTATTTATGATGATTAACTTCATTTTTAATGTATTTCTTGCTTTCTATCCTCATCAGAGTCCTCCTCCAAGTCCCTGTTTCCTCTGCTTCTCCCACATTCCCCTTGTTAACATGGGAAGCCTTTTATTTGAGCTCTGTGATGTGTCAACATATCACCTCTGCCAAATAAGAGCCCAAGAGAACAGATGAATTTGAAAGGGGAGTGGGCAGCAGCTCTCACTAGTAGTTTGAATGCAAATACCAGCTGTAAGCTGCATCCTCTAGGGGCTCAAATGGTGAGTCTTAGACCTTCTGTTCCCCCCTGGAGCCAGCAAACCACAACTTGTGGTGGACAGATTCATTCTTTAGTCACCTCTTCCTCACATGAGCTGCTTGTGCCTGTTTACAATCTGAAGAGTAGTAACAAACTGCTGATTGAACCAGCCTTGTACAATTTGATTTGCCTCAGGAGAGTAATTTTTATTTTTATTTTAATTTGGCCTATCTTTTGAGGCCAGCTGGTGCCAGCCATGATGGTATATTTTTGTGATGTGACCACAGTTGCACTAGAACTGGACTCATCACTAAATCATTCCACAAAGGCTGACAGATGTCAAATGGCAACAGTCACTTTTAGTCTGTAGGCCAGCTGATAGTCTCACTAGGCTGTATTCATTCCAGGAATCTATGTCCTAGGTTGGGATGGCCTTTTAGCCACTCCAGTGACTAATTAGCTGCCTCCCAAGTGATGTGTTTGAGGCCAGGGTTCAGATGATAACCTGCAGGTCACCAAGAACCAGATTTTTAAAAGTATTTAGGTGCCTGCCCATGGAAATCAATGGGATGTAGGTGCTTAAATACCTTTAAAAATCTAACCCCCAGTCCTCTGATAAGAGGCCAGTTAACAGCTCCTTTAGGGGAAGGGAGCTATGTAGGGGCTGGCCACACCAGTGGGCTGGAAGTCCTGACTGGTGATAGCTGCTGTGTGGGCAGAGGCAGAAGCCTGTTGAAGGGGCAGGCAGCAGGCCATGGTTTACGCTTTCTGACTGGTTTGGGGCTGGTTTGGTTTTGAAAAATAAACTCATCCCTGGAGAAAGGGACTGAAATTTTGTGCACTTGGGAGCTTTATTTGACTTGGCTCATCAGCTTGTGCTATGGCTGAAGGGCTCTGTAGCTTGTGTCTGAACCATCCAGTGCCCCAGTGCTGGCGTGACCTTAGTATCCATTAAAAACTGATAGAATGGATCTAGTATAAGAGGAAATGTAAAAGGCAGTCTGCCTCTCAGGGGGGTTGACTAGATTAATTAAAATGGCTGCAGCTGTCCTGACAGTGATAGAGAGGAAGGAAAGCGGTGCTGGATGGCGAAGTGATGAGCTTTCCTCCATTGCTGCTGACTTAGTTGGGTGGGAGGGGAAGTGCATGAGTCTTGCAGGAAAGAGAAGACTAACTGCATTTTGTTCAAGCAGCAAAGAATCCTGTGGCACCTTATAGACTAACAGACGTTTTGGAGCATGAGCTTTCGTGGGTGAATACCCACTTCCTCAGATGCATGTAATGGAAATATCCAGGGGCAGGTATATATATGTGTGCTAGCAAGCAAGCTAGAGATAACGAGGTCAGTTCAATCAGGGAGGATGAGGCCCTGTTCTAGCAGTTGAGGTGTGAAAACCAAGAGAGGAGAAACTGGTTCTGTAATTGGCAAGCCATTCACAGTCTTTGTTCAATCCTGAGCTGATGGTGTCAAATTTGCAGATGAACTGAAGCTCAGCAGTTTCTCTTTGAAGTCTGGTCCTGAAGTTTTTTTGCTGCAGGATGGCCACCTTAAGGTCTGCTATAGTGTGGCCAGGGAGGTTGAAGTGCTCTCCTACAGGTTTTTGTATATTGCCATTCCTAATGTCTGATTTGTGTCCATTTATCCTTTTCCGTAGAGACTGTCCAGTTTGGCCGATGTACATAGCAGAGGGGCATTGCTGGCATATGATGGCGTATATTACATTGGTGGATGTGCAGGTGAATGAACCAGTGATGGTGTGGCTGATCTGGTTAGGTCCTGTGATGGGTGTCGCTGGTGTAGATATGTGGGCAGAGTTGGCATCGAGGTTTGTTGCATGGATTGGTTCCTGAGCTAGAGTTATTATGGTGTGGTGTGCAGTTACTGGTGAGAATATGTTTCAGGTTGGCAGGTTGTCTGTGGGCAAGGATTGGCCTGCCACCCAAGGCCTGTGAAAGTGTGGGATCATTGTCCAGGATGGGTTGTAGATCCTTGATGATGCGTTGGAGGGGTTTTAGCTGGGGGCTATATGTGATGGCCAGTGGAGTCCTGTTGGTTTCTCTCTTGGGTTTGTCTTGCAGTAGGAGGCTTCTGGGTACACGTCTGGCTCTGTTGATCTGTTTCCTTATTTCCTCGTGCGGGTATTGTAGTTTTGAGAATGCTTGGTGGAGATTTTGTAGGTGTTGGTCTCTGTCTGAGGGGTCAGAGCAGATGCGGTTGTTCAGGTTCCATTTGGCTCCTCAAGGCTTTATGGTTAGGAAATTACTTGTGAAAACCGTAGCATGGCTAGGAACTCCATCTTGAGGCTGGTCTACATTGCTGCTTAAGTTGATGTAACATATATTGCTCAGGAGTGTGAAAACAACAGCCCCCTGAGCAACATACGTTATATCAACTTAAAGTGTTGTCCATGCCACGCTATGTCCTGCCAACATAGCTTCTGCCTCTCATGGAGGTGGAGTAAAAGTGCTCTCCCATCCAGCATAGTGCATCTTCACCAGATGTGCTGCATCGGTGAGCTGTGCCGATGTAGTGGAGTAGTGTAGACTTGCCCTTGGTCCATCCCTTCTGAAAGATCCTCCTGTGGGACTGCAATCAAATAGCACAGATGTGTCCTTGTAGCTTCACCAAAGCGAGTCTCACTGATAGAGCTGCTGCCTCAATTGCATTAAAACGGATGTATCTTGATCTGTTCAATTTAGCTTCATTGATTCATCCTCATGTACATTAAATCAAGTCTTTATAAGATCTCCCTTTGAAATATGGCTTTCAGAGTTGCTGGGGCAAATTGAAGCCAAGGTAAGAAGGTACCTCTCTGTTGACTCTGTTGGTGTTGTACCTGCTTACATCAGATCTGAATTTTCTGTTGTATGTTACTCACAAGCTGGCAGCAGCAGGTAAGCATATCTTTTGATCTTTCAACTTTCTTTCCTAGCAGGTTTACTCATGCCTCCAGGATGATAAAAGATGGGATAACATGGTCCTTGGTCACAATGCTGACTAATCCAGACTTTCCACACACATTAATAGACCAGCTTTTCTTTCTTCCCTGAATATGAACTCCATGCATATGCCTAGATAGCTCTCAAAATGTGCCATCTATTATTTTCAGTGGAGTGGCAGGGCATATATTGCTGCTCTATGACCACGTGGTCTGAATGTCCTTCCCAAGGTAGCTATGTTGGCTGAGTGCTCCATCCCCATACATGGGACTCTCTAGGACTTTCAATGTGACTATTCCTGTGAGCTCACAAGGTTTCAATGGAGCTACAGTTTTCTGTCCTTGTAATCAGCATTAATTACATTACATCGAGCTGATCAGCAGGAAGTCTAGCCAATGATAATATGCAGAAATGAAAGTAGTAAGTCTTGGGGACAGACATGTTCTGATTGGGGAAAAAATATGTCCTTTGGAAAACAAAGATTAGTGCAGGTTGCAGAGTCCTGTGCTGAGTGTGACTTGTTCAGGTAAGTGCTATCTGTGACAAGGGTATACACTCCTGTCTTCTAGCAGTTACTAGCTGAATGCTTGAGTGGCTTTGGTCTCTGCGTTTTGAACTGAATTTGCCCAGATGCTAGTGAAAATTGCTGGAGAACAGGCTGAGTAAATATATCCTTGTCTTCTGATCTTGCTCACCTCCCAAGTGTTTGACCTAAGTGTTAAAGATCATGGGTGAAATCCCACTGAAGTCCATTGTAGTTACTCACTATATGGTAACTGTAGTTCTCTGAGAGTTGCCTGTGCATGTTCACCCTCCCACTTCTGCCTCAACTTTCTTATAGGACTCTTGAGTTTAGCAGAATAAACTGAGGTGGTGAGACTATGTGGTCCTTTTACAACCTTGGCTCTAAATATTTGGTGCCAAGAGGTGTTTCTGTGGCCCCACGGGGCTCTGCTTTCCAGAAGCATTCTGATACTCGGCGCCAGTAGGAGAGCATTTCACAAGTATGACTAAACAGAGAAGAACCATGGTTACCCTGGTGAGTAACAGGGCATCTCCCATACCCTTCCAACCATCAGTGTTAGAATACAATGGCTCCCAACCTAGGTGAGTGAGTACAGCTCCCCTGCACTGCAGTACAGAATGCTTCCCCTGAGCTGGGCCAGCAAGCTTCCTTAATAGTAATAGCTGAGCAAAGAAACTTGCCGGGAGAATCCCATGCTGGATTTTCCAGCCCCTAAAGGGTTTGGGCACTTTGGTGGTGTAACATTTACATTGACGATGTAATTCTTTATAATGCCATGTAATTAAGCCCCATGTAATCACGTCTTTAGGAGCTGCTCCTCCAAGGGTGTGAATAATGATCTGTTGGCAAAGGGCTAGATCTCTACAGGACAAGGAAGGAAAGGAGCTTTTAAAAATAAGTCCCAATAATTGTTTTCACAGACAAGAAAGCAAATGCAAGTGTCTCCTGCTGTAAAGTGGATGCTTGGGGCCCAGTGCTCATGTGGGACAGCACCAGCTCAGTGGGATGCTTTACTAATCCAAATTCATTGAGGCACAAAACAGCCTGCAGTTGTGATGGGATTGGGAAGACCCCGTGCACAACCAGTTCCTGTAGTGAATGAGGTTCAGCCCTCTAGGGCAACTGGGTTGGGTATCAGCTCAGCAGCACCACTCTGCAGGGAGCGTTATGCCCCGTACATTTGTCTGTCCATAGCAAGAATAAAATAGCTTCTAAATGCAGCATGTGAAGCCAAAGT
The DNA here is from genome assembly GCF_025201925.1 of Gopherus flavomarginatus. Taxonomy (NCBI): domain Eukaryota; kingdom Metazoa; phylum Chordata; order Testudines; family Testudinidae; genus Gopherus; species Gopherus flavomarginatus. Next base: position 22,479,709 of record NC_066635.1, on the reverse strand, counting down.
GCCTCCTTTCCTCATTCAGGGTGAATCATGTGAGACTTTCTCCCTAGTGAAGAGAGGTTTTCAAAAAAGAATTCTGATCTAAAACTTAGTCCAGGGATCATTTGCTGCTAGTGATAATGCTGTTAGATCATCACTCTGAACAGCTACCGGGCAATGTCCCCTCCTCCTTTTCCCTTTGCCTCAGGTGAAATAAATGCTGCTGAAGTTTGGGTGTATAGATTTTAACATGTTTAAACAAAGGTAGCTGAAACTTTAGAGTTGAAGTTATAGCTCAGCCTGGCATAGTGTGGGGCAAGCTCTGCACAAAGAGCCCATTCACAGCCCCACCAGCACAGCAGACATCAGACCTGAAGTCCTCCTGCTTTGTATGTTGGCCCCCCACAAACAGCTGTGGCCATGCACCTCACTGCTGACCTGACTCTCCCTCTGTTGTTCCTCTCCTGGACGAGGGGCACAGGTCTGCCAATGCACATCCAGCCCATAGGCGTCTCCTGAGTGCAAGCTGACAGTTGTGAGACTTAAGATGGGAAGGGAAACCTCACTGGGAATGTGTTTGAGACTCAACGTGCTTATCTCCTACAGGCTTAGAAATGCTGCTTTCATGTCACATCGCTGAGATTGAGGAAGAGACGGCATAATAGAAGCAGATATACTCTTCCCCTCTGCAGCTCTTTCCTCCTCTACATAGAGCTTCTTTGAGGCTCTTTGCCTGGGGAAAATCTTTGGCTAGTCTTTTAATTATTAACTGCTTATTTTTTTAAACCAAGTTCTTCCTCCTTTGAAGTGGGCAACCCTTTATAGGTTTCATTCTTATTGCATTGTGGAGCATTCTTTCTATTTTCCTTCTGCCCTCTTCCCTGCCGTACCCTCACCTGTTCAGCAGTGCTCCTCACCCATGCAAGGGATTGAACTTGTGTTTAATTTTTGTGCTCTCAATTCAGTTCCCAGTGGACTGATGTGCAGGCCACAAAACCCACCTTCACAGTGGGCACTAATTGGCCCCATTGTTGGCATCTTCAGCAGAGAGGTAAAGGTATGGATGGGCATGGAGTCTGAACTCCCTTTTCCACCTCTAGAGATGGTCTCTTTAGCCAATATAGAGGCATATTAGAGGTGTACTATGGATGAAGTATATGCTACTGCTGTCCATGTTCTGGTCATCAAAGGATTTCAGTGTGCAGGGCTGTCAACCCAGCATGTTTCATCAGCACTAAATTAACACAGTTCGTCTAGAACGGAAAAAGGAGCAGTCGCTTTCTGTACTTCACAGCGTTTGGGTTCTTAATGGCCATATAGGCTTTTTCAGGGACATGCGCCATCTGTGGAGATTTCAGAGTCTCTGCGTATTGTTCCTGTCAATAGATGCATAAATCCCCACATTCCAATCCTATAAACTAGCCCCTTCCAACGAGCCATGCTGAGAATGGGCCATCTTTCCTCTTTTTCAGGCATTGGTTTCACAGACTTCCAGTTGATGTTTGGATCCCTGTCTCCTAGTTGCTAACTTTAACCATAAACTAACACTAGGCTTGGCAGGATTTTTGTTGTTATAATTTCAATGGCTAATATTGATGTTTATTTTCAAGCATTTTTTTCTATTTTTATCTATTTAATTTTTCACAGTTGTGCAAAATTATTGGAGGGCGAGGGTCAATATTACATGTCAAAATATACAAAGTAAATAGCCTTAAATCAAACTCTAAGTTGCAGCATTTTTCGTTCTTTGCCTGTCTGTAAATGTAGCTTATTGGTGGATATTTTTTTTTTTTTGGTCTATGTGTGGTGAAATCACCAATTACTGATTTACTGATAAAAATCTAATCGTTCTAAGCCAAACTACCTCTTGGTTTGGCTCCACAAAGGCTCCTTCACAGGCTGTGCCCTTTCCCTTCCCCCAGGGCTGGATAAACTCCATATACTCACTGCAACTGTTTGCTAATAGATTATTGGGTCCTCTGTGACAGAGGGACTGCTGGGCCAAATCTTAGGCCTGGTCTACACTGTTGGGGGATCGATCTAAGATACGCAACTTCAGCTACGAGAATAGCGTAGCTGAAGTCAATATATCTTAGATCGACTTAGAATCACTTACTTCTCGTCCTCGTGGCGTGGGATCGACGGCCACTGCTCCCCTGTCGACTTTGCTTCTGCCTCTCACCGAGCTGGAGTTCTGCAGTCGACGGGGAAGCGATTGGGGATCGATTCATCGCGTCTACACTACACGCGATAAATCGATCCCTGATAGTTTGATCGCTACCCACTGATCCGGCGGGTAGTGTAGACGTACCCTTAGTAGCATGCTGACCCCATGCACCAGGTTGCAATGCCACTAGGTTTGATGGCCCTTTCAAGTGGGGTGCCTGAGGCAAACTGCCTCTTTTTTGCCTCCTCCTGTCCGTGGGCATCCCTCAGCCCAGTAACTGCAGAAAACTACAGACATAAACAGGTGTGGGACCAGAACAAACAACTTAGTCATAGGTCATGCATTTCCACATCTCTGAAACTGTCCATTTCTGTAAGAGATTGCACATTTGCCCCAGTGTGAACTCATTTCCTGCCTCAATCTCTGTATGTTGTGACATAAAATTCTCCAAGTGGAACAAATTGAGAATTTTCCTATGTTTTCCCCAGGTTGTAAATTTTCTTCCTTAGCTTGGCAGTGGAAAACATTGAAAATGCCAAGTGAAACCATGAAGTGCTTCACAAATGTGACCAGAGCGTGATGATTCTCTAGCATCACAAACTTTCACACTGATCTAGCTGGGGGCTGTGTATCCTGTATTGTGAGAACCTTAATGTTCTTGTTACTATAAAAATCTATGACACATCTCAAAAGTGGGTGTATGACGCATCTCAAAAGTGGGGAAAATGTGGCTTTCTCCCTTCACAGGCAATAGGTCAATGGGGAAAGACAGGCAGGACTCAGTTTATCCCATATGATCCTTTTTTGACACTTGTAACTTCTGTAAAGTATTTTCCAGTGTTACAAGTAACAAAATATGACTGTTTCTATGGGCACACTATGGGCAGGCAGCATTCGGTCCAGGTGGCTGGAGTCTGCACTGAGGAGATTGTAATATTACCACTTCCTTTTTGCTATAAGCAGCTGAGGATGAATGAATTGGTCCCGACAGTCTCCAGAAGGTGTTTCTGGCATTGAGTCTTTCTAGTTAAAACTTCATTTTAATCTCACACTCTGTTCACAGAGTTTGGCAGCCTAGTGGCATGATCCTGTGAAGTTTGGCTGGTGTGAAGGGGTTATGGTGTGTTTCACCCTCCTTTCCTTTTGGGTTGCTGTTGTTCCTTCCCACACTGTCACAGATGGGAAGTGTTCGTTAACAAATAGTTCTCAGTAGCTGAAGGAATCCTTTACCCATCTGATACCAGGCCAGATATCTACTAGAACTCACATTTGACAGCCATAGGTAAACTGGAATTAGATTGTTGGCCTACCCATTGCACCATAAGGACCATCAGTAACTGAATTCACACAGTCCGTATGGATTTGGTTTCAGTATCTTTATTTGCAGTGCTCCTTGCGACCCCCAATGCAGGTGTTCTGTTTACTGTTCATCTGTATAATTATATTTTCCAAAAACATAAGGACAACTGTTTGGTGCTGTTGTGAGTATTGTATTAACCTCTGCCCTGCATTAACGAGGGATCAAGTGATTAGGTTGTGATTTCAATAGGGAGAATCATCTACTGGGCAAAGAGCTACAGCCCATGAAGATCCTGCCCTGGGTTCTAATCCCATCTGACAACCAGTTGCCTTAAAAAAAGTCCTAGTCCAGTCTCACCAGCTGAGAAACTAAGAAGAAACAGCACCTCACTTAAAATCAGATGCTTTCTTTGAGCAACCTCCCTGGGGCAAATCTTAAAAAGAAACCTCATTTGGCTCCCCAAAGCTGAGGTGAGCCTTTCTCTGAAAGATGGGATGCTCAGGACCACCAAGCACTTTCCATGAGAAAACACACAGCAGAGAGATGTCTCCTGCTGCACTGAGAACTTCAGGTCTGTATTTTGGCATTTTTTGACTACTGGGCATTGTTGAGGTGGCTCACGTCACATCAGTCACTTGGTAATCCGATTGCAGAGATTGTATTAATAACTGTGTGCAGTGATTACTTTTCCTATGGGGGCTTAACACCTCCAATAAAAGTCCTGTTACTAAATATCTTCCATTACAAACCTTTATCCCAGTTGCATTCTTGCAGACTGATTACTGAAATATATGGTCATGCTGACCTTTAACTGTTCCACTGGGCCTCTTTGAACCCTCATCCCAAAGGATTTTAGAAGGCCAGCGACCACCCTGGCTACAGCAGTAGCAACTAAATCATTCTTACAGCTTCTCTGGATGTTGAATGCAGATTTCTAACAGGCCACCATAATCTTTCTTCCTTTCTTGTCTTGTGGTTCCGTCTTTCCTTTGTCTCTTTCAAGTGGTTCTGTAAACACTGAGAAAAGGGTTGATTCAAAATGGATTTTGCTGAGGGTATAAAATGATTGTTTGATTTAAGCAAAATCTCTGTTTAATTCTCAGGATGAGACTAAAACAAACCCTGAAGTTAGGTTCAGATCAAAGTTTGCCGTTCAGACCCACCTCTGTGAAGGGCCAAAACAGAATAGCAAATCCAAACAGCCAATCTTTAAGAGTACTTAAATTCAGAAGCAAATTTCAATGCCCTCCCCTGGCTGAGTGAGGAGAATTTTGGCTCCTGGGTTTTGGTTCTGCTCATTCTCTCCATCACTGCCTCTTTTCCCCAGTTGCTGAGGGTAAGGGGAATTGCTAGTGACTGTGTGGCTGGCTCCACGGTGCAGATGCTGAGTCTGCAGAAAGCAGAGAGAGTGAGATCTCCTGGCCCATTTACAGGACTTTCTATATCTCATTTTGACAGGCGCGGAGGCAGGAAATGTTCTGGAACAAACAAATAAAACCAGCGAGTGGCCCAGTTCAGAGAAATGCCTGTCATTTTTGCCTGTTAATGCCATAGGTGCAAACAAGAGGCTCGGACCTTATAAGGCTTACAGAAATAATTCTTTATCGAGGCAGGAATTACTCCAGACACGGAACAGGCAAAATGAGCTCTGGCAATAGGGTTCACTGTGCGAGATTTGTACACAGAGATCACTGCACTGCTGTAAATCGCACTAGACTAGGGTTAGTTAGGGTTGCCAACCCTCCTGGTTTTGCCAGGAGCCTCCAGGAATTGGGCTCTATCTCCCGGAGGCTACTGTAGCCAAACTGGGAGATTTTAGGCTCTAAAAGTCTGGCAGCACAGTGAGGCTGAGGCAGGCTCCCTGCCTCCCCAGCCCTGTGCAGCTCCTGGAAGCAGCTGGCATGTCCCTGTGGCCCCTGGGAGTTGGGGGCGGGCAGGAGTCTCCATGCATTGCCCTCGACCCGAGCACCAGCTCTGCAGCTCCCATTGGCTGGGAACTGTGACCAGTGGGAGCTGCAGGGGCAACTGCTTTTTCCCATCCAGATTTCTGGTGGCTCTGGTATCACAGGTCTAGAAATCTCTTGTCCGATAGTACCATTTCTTTCTCTCTCTCTGATTTCTAACTTTTATCCTGCTGTCTCATTCTGTTCCGAAGAACTTGTAGTTGAGTTACTTTCATACTGCTGTAGTTTATCGTCCTCTAAATCAGCATCTCAGTGCAGGTATCACTGCTGCAACCTATAGTACCTGTGCCATGGGGAATGTAGGCATGCAAGCAAGCCAGATAATCAGACAAATAGCTGGAATTCCTCAAAGACTAGCGTTCACGTCATAATTATTTATTTTTACGTTTTTCCCCAATCCATCCCAGAAAGCAAAAATTTCCAAATAAGGAGGTGGGAGCAGCTGCTCTGCAAACAGAGAGCCACAAAAATAATTCTAGCCTCCACCCTGGTGTGAAAAAGATTTTCAGACTGCTGGCTGACCTGCTGGCTTCTGTTTGGCTTCAGATGATGGGGGAAATGCAGTGGTCCATTTCAGAGAGTCTTGGACCCTCTTAGGAGCAGAGAAGGGTCATTAACAACTTTTGAGGCACTAGTTTAATATAGAAGTATGGTGATGGTTCCTTCATGAAATGCAGAGAGTTGTCTTATTTGTATTACATTAGTGCCTGGAAGCCCCAACCAAGATCGGGCTGCCCATTGTGCTTGGCATTGTAAACATACATACACAAAACTGATCCTATTCTGAAGAGCTCCTAAATTTCCTATGTGTTCTCAGTTGCATATGAAATTCTCCCTCACGTCCTATCCTATACTGTGTGTGTTAAACAGCTGCTGACTTCTGCACCAGAGGTGGCTGCATTACAGTGAAGATAAAATTATTTAGGGTAAGTCTACTCTTAGGCTACGTCTACACTACAGGATAAATTCGAATTAGCTTAAAACGATTTTATAAAACAGATATTATAAAGTCGATTGTGCGCGTCCACGCTAGGCACATTAATTCGGTGGTGTGCGTCCATGGTCCAAGGCTAGCGTCGATTTCTGGAGCGGTGCACTGTGGGTAGCTACTGTAAAATAATGAGGCCAATAACTTCGATTTGCGTCCACACTAACCCTAATCCGATATAGTAATATCGATTTTAGCATTACTCCTCTTGTTTTGTAGGAGTACAGAAATCGATTTAAAGAGCCCTTTAAATCGATATAAAGAGCAGTGTAGTGTGGACAGGTACAGCGTTAAATCGATTTAACGCTGTTAAAATCGATTTAACAGCATAGTGTGGACCAGGCCTTAGAATGCTGCATTGGTGCAACTGCACCGATGCAGCCTTTAAGTGAAGATGCACCTATGCCAATGGTAGAGCTTCTCCTGTTGGCGTAGTTAATCTACCTCCCTGAGAGGCAGTAGCTAGTTGATGGAAGAAGCTCTGTCTACTATGGGGGAGTTAGGTCAGTATAACTGTTGCTTGGGGTTGTGAAACATCCACACCCCCCTGAGCGATGTAGTTCTACTTATATAGGTCTGTAGTGTAGACCTGGCTCCAGATGAAAGGTGAAAAGCAATGTTAGCACTTTTGCACTTCACTTGACTTTAAATTGGGATTCTAGAGAGGTGTGAATTAATCACATAGGGTGAAATTCACAGCTACACAGCAGAGGCCAGTAGAACACCTATGTACTGCTTATGACCTTTTTAAGCCCTTAAAGATCGTTAACTAATAGGAGGGACTATTGTGGGGAGGTTCCTTGCATTTCTAATTAAGATCTAATCTGGATTTGGTACAGCTGTATCTGAGGAACTGACCTTGCATAGTCACTGCTAGACTGGCTAGAGTAATTCTGTCATGACAGGGCCATCTACCTGGTTCCTTCTCTTACCTGGCTGGAATCCCAGTGATCTCTACCAAAAGGATTAGCTGGCCCGTAAGGGTGTTGGCTGCATGACTAATCTTTTGCAAACAGACTCATTCAGAGGAACCATGACTGGCCAAGCCTAGCTTTGCTGTGTGCACGGTTACACAAAGTCCAAGGGACAGGTGGTGGTTTCCTTTCTCTGGGACTTTTTGAGGGATAGAGAGAAAACACTATCCACTCCTGAGTTACTACAAAGTTCCTAACGACACAGAAAAATGCTGGCTTTTTCAGCCCATTTAGATCCTTCAACCTCAGCCAGCATACCTGCAGGAGCCAAGGACTGTATCAGGTTGTGAGTGTTGTCACAGTGGGATAGTAGTTTCATTTACTCGGGCTTCTGCCTAAGTGGGGTGATAGAGCAGGAATTTTATTGTTGTTTATTTGATTTCAATGGGAGTTGGGCACCTAATCTACTCAGGTGCTTTTGAAAATCCCACTAGATGCTTTGCTGCATTTTTAGACACATAAATATCTTTGAAAATCTGGCCCTTTGTGACAGGTGTCACTCTCATTCTAAGCTGTGGACAGCGTTGGAATGGATTTGAATCCACTTCACGTGTTGAGCTGGTCAGGTGCGGTTAGTCAGTATTTGTCACTAGGTTATTTTATTTGTTGTTTATGCACCCAGAGGTTTGAGAATAAGGACATTAGGATACATTTAAAAATTAGTATCTGTAAATGCATGTGTATTACTGTATGTCTAGAGGGCCCTGAAACTGTGCTGATAGCTCTGTGTAGCTCTCTGTGTGTAGGATCTGCGTGGCACAGGGTTACTGGTATGTCTGCCTTTTTTTCCCTCAGTCACTAATATCTGCTCATTCCTGGGTCTTTGTGTAGTATGTTAGTGTCCCTGCCATGGCTGGCAGTAGTTTCCTGTTGACGGGTTCGTAAACTCTCTCTGGGGAGCAGAGTCTTTTTTTTTTTCCTATTGCACTTGTCTGACCAAAGCAATTTAACAGTGGGCTGGAGAAGAGTGAGGGGGAGGGGGCCCTTGCATGAAGGATGTATCTCTGCAGCAGCATCAGTAGAAATAGTTTATTTTAAAAAAGCCCTCTCTGAAATTCTGTTAATTAAAGAAGCGCATACTTACAGCATTCAAAAAGGGTAACGAATACACCAGCCCCAAGATATTCTCTCTCGCTCTTGTGTCTTCTTTATCTTTCCTGAGGGGACAAGGATGGTCCTGTTTGTCCTTCCTGTTCATTATTGTTCATGTTCCAGTCTGACACATAGGACCATACCTCATCCTGCTGTGTGCTGCCTGGGGGTGAGCAAGGAGTGGGACATAGTCAGTAGCTAAAACCAGATCCTCCTGTTTTGCTGGTGCAGGAGGATAGATGAAATAAAATTAACATTGGGTACTGGATATGACTCCATGTAGTTGATTCAGGGTATGCACAGATGAATGTGCTTTTCTCTATGGGTGTCTGTCCCATGTTTCTGTCACTCACATTCTTCAATTCAGCGAGACTTAAGCATGACAAGTTATACAGGCATTGCCAATTAAGTGTAAAAGAGTCAGACCCTTCAGATGTCCGTCCATCACAGTGTGTAAGCCTACCCTGGTTCCAGATTTGATCCCTTGTGTTCCTTTGTTAGTGCACATCCATCCCTGCCCCGGGGTGTGTGGGGTGAACACTCCATCACACCACACCAAAGGGGTTAAAATGGCTCAGCAGGGGCTAGTTGACAGAATGGGAGACCACCTGGGTGAGGTGTAGGCTGGATATACAGCTGGAATAGAACCTGAAGCCCAGCTGGGAGGAAGAAGGGCTTGTATGAAGCCAGGGAGAGGAGAGGAGAAAGAGGGCTGCAGAGAAAGAGAGTGAGCAGTTATTCTTAGGGTTGAGAGAAAGGCGTAGTAAGAAGCCTAGGAAAAACAACAGCAAGAATGAGACCTCATGGACTTTAGCTACTGATAGTGGGGTACCTATGCTGGACCCCAGTGTAGAGTGCAGGCCAGGGTTCCCTGTCCATCACTAGGGGAGAGGTATGCACAAGGCTGTGGATTTTGAAAACTGCCTGAGGTGATTTGGTTAGAGAGACTCTGATACCCCTAAAGGGGGAAAACTATAGTGACCTGGCCAGAGAGATAAGACACAAAGAGGGAGCGCTGTAGGTCATGGGGCATGAGGGAGGCTGCAGAGTGTGAGACTGCGGCTGAGGAGGCATCAAACCAGTGGTGAGCTAATCCCCAAATGAGCCACAACGAGGTGCCAGAACGGCGAATGGAGTGGAACCCCGTGGCGTGCAGTCTGTAGAGCACATGTAAGTCTCAGCAATACTCTTCCTTCCCAGCTTTAGGGCTGGTCTACACTGGAAAACTAGATCAAACTAGCTACGTCGCTCAGGGGGTGAAAAATCCACATCCTCAGTCCCCATAGACAGCACTAGGTCAATGGAAGAGTTCTTCCATTGGTGTAGCTACTACCTGTCAGGAAGGTGGGTTAACTACGCCAATGGGAGAGCCCCTTCTGTTGCTGTAGGTATTGTCTACACTGAAGCACAACAGCGGTGCAGCCGTGCCAGTGTAGCATTCCAAGTGTAGACAGGCCTTTTCAAGGCTAGTTTCTTCACTGGATCCGTCAGTCGCTTGTGGCCAGCTGGGCTCATATGTGACCTCAAATGGAAAGTGCTTGCCAATCTCCTTGCAGAAGAACAATGGAGGTGGTTCGTGAATGCAGCCTCCTGCTCTGACTCCTGATGAGCTCCCTCCTCCCCAGAATCTCTGTGATCTTTGTGGACTTTGTTAAGAAGACAAGCAGAAGGACAATCTCTCTCTCTCTTTCCCATCCCCACCCCTCTTCTTTTTCAGTCTGGCATCCCATGATCTGTATGTTATGCCTCACCTAGCACTCAGGAGAATTGCAACCATCCATTATTTAGACAGTGAACTCCTAAGAGTTCATCCTGCTTCTGTGTCTTGGGCAGGGCCAAGCATAATTGATTAATAAATAAATAATTCAGCACCATAGAAATAAGAACAAAGCTGGCAAGCATAGAACCCGTTAGTGGAACTCCTCTGAGCTGCCCAGACTACTAGACTCTCACAACTTGACTTAGCATGGCCTGTAGCTGTGATGCTGGTGAAGGAGAGCTGAGGCTCCTGTGGACAGCACCTGGATTCAGATAATGAAGATACCTTGCAGAGAGGTAAAGTGACTCGTCCTAAGTTACATGTTGAGTTAATGGCAAAGGGTAAAATTTTCAAAAGTACTGAGTCCAATTCCCAAAAATGACTTGGGTGTGTAAGTTCCATGGACTTTCGGTAAGACTTTCAGTAAGAGCCTCAGAGACTTCTGAAAATGGGATTTTTAAGTGTGTAAATCACTTGGGCTCATATTTTAAAGGTATTAAGGCATTGCTGTGCTCAGCATTGCACACCCGATTTAAGAGTCTAAATCTAATTTTCAAAAGGGATTGAGGCACTTAGGAGTCTATTCCCTAAGTTCAGTAATGCCTAAATAGCTTTAAAAATCTGGACAATAAGCTCTTGATACTTTTTCCTGAGCTGTTAATAGAGAGCCCTGCAGACCTGACTCCTACATTCCCTCCCAGCATTGAGCCAGCAGAGAACATGTTGTTTGTAGTAAGTCACATGAGATGGCTCCATGTTGGTAAAACCACCTCTTTTTAATGTGGTTGTCATTGAATTCACACGCTATGCGATGTAGTTATACCGGCATAGATCTGTAGTGTAGTGTAGTGTAGTGTAGACCTGGCCTCAGTGTTGATTCCTTAGTTGGGAGTCAAGAGAAGGTGGAGTTGGGACCCAATATGAGCAAGTAATCTTCACTGAGCCCCAGCACTGGCATCTTTGTGAACACAGAGCATGCTAATTGCTGTTGCCTATGGCTTACCACTCCCAAAAATCTTAACCAGAACAGCAAAGGTACTATAATAATTCTTTGCACTCAGATGGCATCTTTCATCCATGTATCTCAATGTGCTTTTCAAGCATTTATGTACTATACTTCACAGCCTCATAGATGAGGAAACTGAAGCTGAGATGGGTGAAATGACTTGCCCAACATCGCACAGGAAACAAATGGCAGAAATAGGGAAAGAATCCATAGTCCTGCCTCCCAGATCCTTTTCCCTACCCCTAAATACTACCTCCCACTAGGGGCGGCTCTAGGAATTTTGCCGCCCCAAGCACGGCAGGCAGGCTGCCTTTCGCGGCTTGCCTGTGGAGGGTCCGCTGGTCCCGTGACTTCGGAGGACCTCCCGCAGCCTGGAGCAATGCTGCTGTGTTAATTACATTTGTTTTATCCACTCAAATTTTCTTTGTGTTTGGGTGTGTGACAAAATTGTGTCCTGCACAAACATGAACTTCCCTGGGAGGTCGGTGGAAGAGTGAAGTAGAAAGTTGTGCTGAGTTAGGCAGATGAATACAGAAGCTTGAAGCCACGTCATTAGTGACCAAGCCACCACTTGTTCTGAAAGAGACACTTTTTGGCCAGTCAGATCTCCATGGTGACCAAGGGTGAGTGACCTTCCTGTCCTGACAGCTGCTTCCTTGCACCACATCAGGTGGCTGCCTGGTATATGGCCTGGGAGAATGGCAGGATGTGTGGGAAGGAGCCCTGAAGCATGGCATGTAACCCAGCCCAGAACTGCTGTGGTCACAGCCTATGCAGGAACATGTTTACTTGTTTGTATTTTCCAAAATTAAACTCCAGCCATGGCAACTCTTCATGTCCCAGTTAGGAAGCAAGTGAAAAAGCAGCAAGCTCCCTCTCTTGCCTTCCATGGAAGGCTCTAGACCTGCCAGCTCCAGGGTTTAGGCTTTCCCTCCTCCTTTTCCTACTCATTGTTTGGTGACTGACTGGGTGTCCTCAGGGGAGCCACAAATAGATCAGATGAGTGATATCACTGAGCTGCAACCTCAGGGGTATTAGGCAGGGATTGGAAAAAGGGCAAACTTCCCAGACACAAAGACAAACCAGCGCAAAGGGCAGGGGCAAATCACCCTGTCCTTGGCCCAATCTAGGAAAACCATTCTAAGGCAGAATTTGGACCCCAGCATGGACAATGAGGTTGTTTCCACAGAGGGCTCTGCAGTCCAGTGAAGACAGCAACAGAAATGGGGTGCTGTATGCTCTCAGTTGGATCTTAAAAGTGCAGGAGGAGAATTGTGACTTCTGGGAAGGGAGAAAGAAGCAGAAGCTTGCTGAGAGCCCAGGGCCTGATGAGGGAATGTGAAAGTGGTGGGGTAGTTTAGAGAATCAGAACTGTGTCTGAACCTTGAAACGTCATGCATATCTCTCTGCAGTAAGGTTGATGTAATGTTTGCGTCCTGCCCCATCCCGCCACTGTTAGCATTAACCATGTCTGATTGCCAGTTCTTGTGGGCTTCACTTCTAAGCCAGGCTCCTACACAAGGGGATGATTTTATGTAGCCTGTGTTCCAGCATGGGCCAGGGAGTGTTGTGGCTTTTCCATTCCATATTCCAGCCCCCTTCTGCTAGGAGCAGGTGCCTCTTTGGGAGTTCATGTAATAGGTGTTGAGAGCTTAACCCAAAAATAGAGGTGAAATGTAGTGAGGGTATGCTGGGAATTGCCATCCTGAACATCCTTCTAAGGGAAAAACACTAAAGGCCTGAAAAGCGGGATTGAAATGGCTAAAGATGATCATGATGGGCCAACCGTTATCTCATTAAAGTCCTACTTCACTCCTGGCAAGAGCTGAAAGGTAGAGAATGTTGATTGGCAGAGTGCTGGGAACTAGAGAACTGACCTCCAGGCTGGGAGCCAGGAACTCCTGGGTTCTAATCCTGACTGACTCATTGTGTGATTTTGGGCAAGACACATCATCTCTCTGGGTCACTAGCAATTAACCACTTCGAAGAGCTGAGCTGAACACTCTGAAGAGGGAACCTACTATATAAATGCTTGGAGTTATTTCTGAGTAGATGAAAGCACTAGGAATAGCACTGCAGGCACTGAAAATCTTGGAGGGGGTGTCCTCTGCGTGCTGTGGGGTGCAGGGTGAGGTGAGGTCAGTTATATGTTTGGAAAAAGGTGGATATTTAGGAAGTATCTGTAGTTTGGAGAGGGTGCAGGGATGACCCCAGCCCATTGTAGGCTGGGTGGGCAGTGAGAGGGGTGGCTGGGCAGATGTGCACAGAGAGAAGCCCTGGCAGGCCAGGCAAGGCAGTGAGATGGTGACCAAGTGGCTAAGGAGCAAGGAGGGCAGTCTGGCTAAGCATGAAAGGTAGTTAGAGGGTGATGCTGGGCAGATAGAGTGCAAAGGTGGGCAATACTAGTGGACTGGACGTGATGGTGATCTTAGGTGTTCCATTTGTAACCACTAGACTGCTCCATCTGAAGGTTACCCTGGGGGAGAAATTAGTTGCAATGAGAAACTTTATTTTAGTGCTCCACACTTCAGTGCTTTGTAATCAACGCATGATGCTCTTGAGCACCCCTTTGGGTTATGTTCCAAGTTGTCTCCTTTGTGACAAAAACCCTTGGTTTTGCAGTATTATGAACTGTTTCTGAGACTCCTTATAATGGAGAGCATCGGGCACATTTGTAACAGCAGGAACAGGCAGTCAGGATTGTAATGGTGTTTGAGAGATGGCTATTGCATTATGATTTATTAGAGAACAAGTCAGCAACCCATGGAGCCTTACAGCCCCATGAGACAGATCGAATAAAATTCAAAGTCCATGCCACTTTGTTAGATGGCCTTCGTTTTGATACTTTCTCGTCTCTTTTCCATTACTCATGTTCAAGTCCAGTCATCACCTGGTAGGAACGAAAGTCAGGCTGGCTCAGCTAGCAGAGCTGCCACTTTGTTCCTGAGACGTTAGAGATGTTTCCTCACACCATGAAGTTGCATCAGTGTGTGACAGCATTGCTTCATCCATTGTGACACAAGGTCACCATGTATTGACCTGATGACCAGGTCACATCACTGACTTTGAGTGGTCCAAGGGCAGGCTCTAAATTATCTGGGAGCCAGCCTTGTAGGGCACCAGCCAGACCCATGGATATCAGACAGACATACAACTTCAGCTACTGGATGGCTAAGAAATGATCCATCTGAGCTTCATCTTGAATATTAATGCAAAGTCCAGCTGCTGGGATCGCAACAGTGATGATGCCTGAAGAGGTGGTGAGGAATCTTTCTGCCAGCAAGCAGTATTGCCTTTTCCATTTCTATTTCATTGTGGCTCACATGTTCTGAGATGGAGAGATGATTGTGCTGCCTTGGTCAGATTTGCACAAAGCCCACAAAGAGTGGGTTGCTTGATACCTGCTTTACACTGAAATAATCTGAACACCCTGCCGTGCCCAAATCTCTCTGGTTAGAAAGTGGCTGTGGGATCCCCCATGTTCAGTAACAGTCCAGGAGAGTACATTCCTTGGCTGTGCCCAGCACATCTGTTTTCATGTGTAATGCATACTTTACCTCTGCAATCTGTGTTGTGATTTATAGTTTGCTTGGCTGTATGTGATATGAATGCAGCAGGCATCCATCTACTTGGTGCATAGGGTATGTGTATACTGTCCCATTGAGTGTGCAAGATTCAGCCAAGGTTCAGACATGGCCTTTCGCTCACTATGGGCAGCTGTGTCCCCCAGGTGTGAGCTGAAGGATGTCTTTATCCCTTTCAGCCACAAAGAACCGTACTGAGCTTTCTGCAGCTGGAAGTGACACTTGTATCATGTCACAGACCATTTGATTTCTCCCATGTTCCAGTTTTGGGTGTTGGTGCATAGAAATCAAGGGCCTTGTTCTACCCCTGCGCTCAATGGGCATGCAGTTCAGAAATGCCAGTCTTAGCAAGTGGCAGCCCTTGGGTTACATAATGGGAGCCTCCCATGGTTTAAGCAATGGGCCCTTACTCCCATAATGTGTTGTGTAAAATGAGTTCTAATATCCAGCATTCCACCGGTGGCCCTTTGAATTGGAAAGGAAAAAACAGTCTCTGCTTGCATTGTGCTTTCCACCAGGGAGCTGAGAGCCGCCATGGCATTCTGGCTTCTCCAGCTGTAGATGACTAAATGTAGCCTGGCTGTGTGGGCTGCCTGCAGTCCAGCCAGAATATTCCTGCTATCTCTTCCCATAAACACTGCAGCCTTTGTCTTCTGCCTTATCGTGCCTTTAACATAACACAGAGCTGTTACTGTGCTCTCTCTGGAGCAAAGTCCCCTCTCTGTTTTAGGGGGTCTCTTCTTCAACTCTCTCATTGTCCCCTCTGTGTTTATTGTGCTGGCTGCAGGGCATTTATATCGCGAAAGGAGATGTCTCCATTTGTGGGGGGTTTATAAATGTATTGCATTCTCCAAAGAGCTGCTGAGCAAACAGTGTGTGGTCGTCATTAACTCTTCGGTGCCATGCAGGGCTAAAATGCAAGAGCCACACTAGGGTTTTCTCAGTGTGTGGATAATTGTTTTGAGTGAATTCAGAATCTGCCTGCTGTGTAATGCAGCAGTCATACAATCCTGCAACTTGACTGCTTCTGATCCAAGCACTGAGTTCTAGGGTCTGCTCTCCCTTTGGTGTTATCTGCCCTTAGAATTAGCTTTGTGTCATTGGAGAGAGGCTTCCAAATTCTGTAAAATGTATTTGATTCTAACACTAACTCAGAGACAGATCCTAGAACTCCCCTCTGCTGCAAGCATCTGGTTCACTGTGACCCATTGTGTGGCTGCATTCAACGTTTTCTTCCTACATCTCTTAAATTATATCAAAACATAAGACCCATGTCCTCTGTGGAATAGCACTTTTCTGTTGTGGAGTATGTGTCATACAAGGCCAGGTAGCTTGAGGAGTCAGGAATTCCATGAATTCTAATCCCAGTTCTGCTACTGACTTTCTTTTTCTCGGTAGGCAAGTCACTTAACCTCCCTGTCTCAGTTTCTCTACCTATAAAATAGGAGTAATAGTTCCCTTGTGTCATACCACCTGTGCCAGCCTTAAACCACTTCTTCTCCTTTCATCATTCCCTTGATAACCCTTCCATGGCTTTGAGCACCCATGATGCTTCTCTCTGGCACCCATGGATTCTGTGTTCTAAAGTGTAGTGAAGACTGAGACCTGTGACTAACAGCCCATTAGGAGAACTGTTGTATTAAGTTAGATGGAATAAATGGGCCAAAGGTGTTAACATAATCCAGTCGCTATCCAACATTAAACAGAGTTAAACAAGGTTCAGGGCATGATATAGAGACCTCAGTCTGCTCAATATCATGTCAAACACCATTAAAAATAATTTTAACCTTTTATTAAAGATAAAGAAAAGAAGGAAAAACAGTTAAAACATTTGAAATGTAAAGTATTAAGCCAGGCTTTCATTTTGACAACATCCCTTTCCCTTTTGCTGGAGAGTTTTAGAAGGAAAAACTCCTGTGTTTGACAGTCTCTTAGATAGTATTAAAGATGGCAATAACTGTCCTTTGTGGAAAAGAGAAGACGGTTGAGTAGGCTTGTCACCCATTCGGGTTTTGGCTTTTGTGTCCAGGTACCATTTAAGGTTGCCAGGTGCCCAGATTTCTACCAGACCATCTAGTCAAAGAAGGGACCCGGATGAGTCCAGTCAGATGTACTGACCAGACAACAAAAGCCAAGTTACCACGGGGTGGGAGGAGGCGCTGGGTCATTAGCCCGTGCCAGGCCCTGCTCAGCTGGAGCCACCTCTTACCTGAAGGTAGGCTCTTGGTTAGGCTGCAGCAGCTCCTGTCCCAGACCCAGAGCAGAGGGAGCCCAGCGTGGGGTGCTGGTGAGGTGGAGACAATCCAGGAAGCAGTTGGGGAGGGTGGGGCTTGGGAAGAGGAGTGAGCGATAGGGGCAGAACATTGCGGGAAGGGTCAGAGAAGGTGCAGGGCCTTGGGGGACGAGGTGGGGCAAGGCCTTGGGGGTCCAGTTACCAGCAATTAGAAAGGTGGCAACCCTATGGCTGAGATGAGCTGGAGCTGCTGCTGGTGATGTTTTTGTTAAAGTTCATCTTAGTTTGGTGTTTGGGATTCAGCTGGAGCCAGCAGGGATTGCAGTGTCATTTGGGTTCATTTGTTTCTGGCCTGTTCTGGTCCTGACACCTCTTAGGATTAAGGTGAGGAAGGCCTGGTGTCCCAGGATCAGTGGGGATGGCAGCCATGAGGTGAAGCTTATTGCAGTAGCATCTGTCTGTTCTTTCATCACTTCCGCACAGAATCTCCCTTTAAGGACCAAAAAAAGAAGTGATGGGTGAAATAGCCCATCCCCTCATCATTTTGTCCACCAATTTGGCCCAATATCTGACATACCAGTTTTGGCTCATTAGCTTCCTGCTCCATATCTTTTAACAAGCATAATTTAAACACAGTCCTTGAATTATATTAACTTGGCCTTTTTGTTTAGACTAACTCAGTTATTCTGTCTCCCTTTCATACCTTTTCCCATCAGCATTTGTCTTTGTAGCTTATGGTAACATCTTACGAACTTTTACATAGCTTTTACGGTGAAACTCACAATTCAGGTAAATTTGTAGGCCCAGTTGTCATAACAGACCCTGGGTTGCCTCCATACCCAGAGCTCCCTTTCCTAACCTAACTACAGAGATCTAGTCTCAGTAACTTCACCACTTCCAGAATTTTTGTGGAATTTCAACTATTCCATTTTAAATATTGTGAATTTGTAAGCAGGTAAAACTTTGTCATTAGACTGGAAATGAAGATTTCAGCATCAGCTTCCTTCCTGTCTCCTTCTCACCCATTCCATTGGCTGGTAGGGCTTTTAAAATGCTAAATAGTTCTAGGTGAATTAGCCATATTGTTTTCTGTGTTTCCGAGAACCTGCAGAAACAGAATTTTCTTCATGTTTGTGTTTAGGTTTCCAGTGGTGAGAATTTCTCTGCTCCAGAGGCCCCATTTAACTCACTCTACATGAGAATTTAAACCCTTTTTCAGTGCACATTGGCTAGATCTCAGGTCAGGATGTTATTCAACAAGCATAAGACAACAGTAGTGTAAGCCGGTCGTGTCGGGGCTCGTCCCTCTCAGGCGCGGCGGGGAGCCAGGGCGCCTCCTTACGCACTGCAGTCCGGGTAGGCTTAGCCCCTCGGCAGGTATTGAGCGGGGTACAAGGTCTGTAAACAAGGTAGAGCCCCGGCCCTCTAGCCGGGGTCGGGGCTCTCAACGTAGATAAGCCCCAGCCCTTGGACAGGGCGGGCAGTAATAGTCCAGGCTCAGGCCTCTAGCAGGGGCTGAGCAAACACAGTATCAGCCCAGGCCCTTGGCAGGGCGGGGTAGTAGAAGTTCAAGCGCAGACCTCTAGCAGGGGCTGAGCAAACACAGTATCAGCCCCGGCCCTTGCACAGGGCGGGCAGTAATAGTTCAGGCTCAGGCCTCCAGCAGGGGCTGAGCAAACACAGTATCAGCCCGGGCCCTTGGCTCGGGCGGGGCACCAAACACAAGTTTAGTTCGCTCTGGCCCTTTGGGTCAGGGCAGAGCAGTGGCAATAGGCGGGAAGAGGGGGAGTCTGCCACCTGGTTACGGGTGGCAGGGGGAACACAGGCCCTCCCACTCCACTGCGTTCCAGCCCAGGGCCCTAGCAGCGGTCAGTGGGGATCCTGGCCGCAACACACTGACATGGGTTCGGGCTCTTCAGGAGCCAAACCAGAGTCTGCTATCCCCGGGCTACTTCCAACCTCCCCCTCTTTGGGTACCTGGTCCTTGCCAGCGTCGTCTGGTGGGTCCCAGACCATGGGTTCCTCCGGGTACCGGTCGTGGGGAAGCTCAGGCCACTCCTCGGGGTATCGGGCACATGGCAGGTCAGGCCGACGTTCCTCCGGGTACCGGGTCTGAGGCAAGTCCAGCCAGCGCTCCTCTGGGTAGTGGGCGCGGGGCAGGTCCGGCCAGCGTACCTCTGGGTAGTGGGCGCGAGGCAGGTCCGGCCCGGCGGGAGCCCAGGCACCAGCGTCTGTCCTCTCCGGCAGCCTGCACCCAACTGAGCGCTGGGGCCGGGCTTTTATACTTCCTGTCCCGCCCCTTGACTTCCGGGGGGCGGGGACAGGCCATGCTGACTCCGCCCACTGAGGCACCTGCTCTGGCTCGTCCCTTTCAGGTGCGGTGGGGAGCCAGGGCGCCTCCTTACAAGTAACTATGTAAGAGTATAATTGGAATAGTGTGGTTTTAAGAGCATGAAGCACCACCAAAGATGGCGAAAACTTAAATCTATTACTAGAAAGCTGGGATTGCTAGCTTTCCATTGGAGATATGCAATTAATTTCTACCATAAGTGGTTCACAAGAAAATACCTTGAAATAATTGTTCATTCACACCAGGAAAAAATACAGGCCATCTACCAAACAGGTCAGGATGCGTTCAGCATAAGTGCCCTGTGCCATCTGTCTTTTTTATGAGTTCTGAGTGGATTATTGCTACATTAAAGATGTTGAGAATCAGTGCTAATCAGATGGGCTCGAGGTCCAAGAGTAACGTAAGTTCTACCTTGCTAACGGATTCTCATTTATTTCTTCTAATAGAAACCTATCCTTGGCCCATTAGCCATCTCTATCTGCTCATCTTGGGTTAATTTTCCTTCTCATTAAAACTATTCCTTATAAATTGATTAAAATGTAAATATATACATGTCATGTGTGCTGGTGATACCTGGTTTTACAACCAAAGTCAGAAACTCGTCCAAGATTAGTGGGGATTTTCTTCTAGAAACTGACCGTCAGTTTTTAATTAAGCATTTCAATACAGTTAACATAATATAATTAAAATAGTTAAGGACTCCATTGTTTTCTGTCAGTCAATGAACATAATGGAATTTGGCATTGCACTTTAAAAATATATTGAAGCAGCTACAGATTATGCTGCCTAGTGGGAAGGAGTTGGGCAGACGGCTCCTTTCCTGAGGAGGAGGGAATGTGAAATTAATACAAGTTTTTGTGATGAAGAAATTCACACCCTCAGCCATGACTGAAGCTATTCAGACATCCAGGTGTTTTCCCATGGCAGCTATAGGCCATAACTTTGTTGTCACGTGACTTGTTTCACATAAGAAATTACTGATTTGTCTCATCTCTTCTCTCTGCCGTTCTTCAAGGAATTGTTTCATCAGCGAAGCGCACAGGAATTCCGGCTCCTCGGGAAATTTCATCAACTGTCTCCAGAGAGAGAGCTGTGTTGCGTGGTCCAGCCAACACCAGGAAAACTCAGCCCAGCCCAACTTCTTCTGGCACGCCCACCCCTACTAAGCCCCTGCGTCCTTCTGCCAAGTCTGGGGACAAGGCCGTTCTGGAGTCCCAGGTTAAGGAACTCTTGGCAGAAGCAAAGACAAAAGACACTGAAATCACCAAGCTCCGGAGCGAGCTGAAGAAATGCAAACACAAAGGGTCAGGTAACTCTGAAGGGATCGGTGCTTCAGACCAAAATTTAGAGACGTTACCATTATCACCTGGTGACATAGACCCATTAATACAGACTCTTCAGGAAAAGAACAGGACTTTTCAAAAAGAGCTTGCTAGCCTGGTGGAAGAAAACCGGGTGTTGAAGGAGAAACTGATTTATCTAGAGCACTCCCCTCTCTCGGACACAACAACGAGCAGCGGGGGTGACAGCAGCTTCACAACCCCAGTCACTCAAGAATCAAGTTTTGGAAGCCCAACAAAAAATCTATTGAGAGGTGAACCAGATGAGCCCAGACAGCGTGTGAATGGAGAAGCATTGCGAAAGTCAGGTTCTTCTAGCAGTGATGTGACTAAAGCCTCCTTGTCACCCGATGCATCCGATTTTGAACATATAGCAGATGTACCTTCTAGGCCAGCCTCCTCCAACAGCAACCCCTTCAAGGGTTCCAGATGCTCCACCACAGGGAGTTCTCCGAACAACATTAGTGACCTTTCTGTGGCCTCCCTGACGGAGAAGATACAAAAAATGGAAGAAAACCACCACAGCACAGCAGAAGAGCTTCAAGCCACTTTGCAGGAGCTGTCAGACCAGCAGCAAATGGTGCAGGAGCTGACAGCAGAAAACGAGAAGCTAGTGGAAGAGAAAGCTCTGCTGGAGACCTCCTTGCATCAGCACAAAGAGAGAGCAGAACAGCTTAGTCAAGAAAAAGAAAA
The DNA here is from genome assembly GCF_025201925.1 of Gopherus flavomarginatus. Taxonomy (NCBI): domain Eukaryota; kingdom Metazoa; phylum Chordata; order Testudines; family Testudinidae; genus Gopherus; species Gopherus flavomarginatus. Next base: position 22,458,283 of record NC_066635.1, on the reverse strand, counting down.
GCTGATGACTCTCCTACAAGAGCGATCCAAGAATGAAGAAACCAAAATTCTGGAGGGGAAAATCCTTGAACTGGAGCAGAAATGCACAGAATTGCTTGAAAAAGCACAGTTTGAAAGAGAGAAGCTGCTCAACATCCAGCAACAATTATCCAGCAGCCTACGGGGCTTAGAAAGGGAGCACCAAGATGCTCAAGAGGTGATCAAGGGCCTGAGAGAGGAAAATGAGAAGTTAGGTGGGCTTTTAGAAATGGAACGACAGAACAGCAGCATGGTGGCAAAGTCTCTAGAGGACTGTAAAGTTGCCTTAGAAGGCCTGAAGATTGAAAATGGATCTCTCAAAACTCAGTTAGACAGTGAGAAACAAAAAGCTGCAGAGATCAATGCAATGGGATGTACTACTGACAATTCTGAGGTGCAAGAGATGTTGAAAGTGGCTCATGCAGAGAAGGATCATTTAGAACTAGCTTGTACAGAGCTCAAACAAGAGCTGCTGAAGGCAAACAGTGAAGTAAAACATGTCCAGGGTCTACTGGCCAAGGTAAGACAAAAATAGATTCACATTCAGTGCCACAGTATGCCCGCCCTCCCCTACCAACCAATACAGTGGTTTCTTCATGAGACAAAGACCAGTAATGAAGTAGAGCTCAGTGAATAATTCATAGTGAATAATCTAATTCATTAAGTTTTTCCTTTGACAAATGTGCAGATAATGTAGGATTTTTGCAGATTTATTCACTCAGAATTATCTGGGGACTAATTCCTGGTCTCTAGTATCAGAGGGGTAGCTGTGTTAGTCTGGATCTGTAAAAGCAGCAAAGAATCCTGTGGCACCTTATAGACTAACAGTCTGTTAGTCTATAAGGTGCCACAGGATTCTTTGCTGCTTTTTCTGGTCTCTAGATCATTTATGAGCAGTTCACTGAGAGTACTCAAGATTTGAAATTTGAGTTACACTAGTTAGTTTTGACTGGATTCATAGGTCACATGATATTGGGTCTATTTCCTGATTGAACAAGCATAAATTCCTATTATCAGGTTTCTGTACTCAAAGAGAACTAAATTACTGATGGTTAGTGAACAGCAAATTTTAAAGTCAGGCCGAATCGTGGAACCAGTTGGTTTACCAAGTAGTGAATCAAATGACTGGTCCTACCAGCGTTACTGACATGAGAACAAAGGGTCTGATCTTGCATGCATTAAAGTCAATGGCTTCAAGTTAGTTGACTCAAAATGATGCAGGTTCAGGCCCAAAATGAGATTTTGTAAAAACATGAATATGATAATATTGGACCATCCTACTGAATTCAGATATGAAGTATCAGCTAGCACATTAGCGATTTTATATGCTTTTGGCTAAAACTGTTTGAGGACTAAATTCTGCCTGGTAGAGAAATTGACTTGATGGACTGATTGGTCATTTCCATTTTTAATTAGTATGGTCCTACTCATGGAAGGTCTTTGTTTGACTTTTACTTTGACTTTGTATGATTTCATCCAAGACAGTATGTCTCCTCTGCCTTTCAGGGTGCTTGGGTGGTGAAAGATGAAGTAAAGGACTTCCCAGGGAAGAGTAATGTAGTGGTCCTGAATAGTATCTGGCAACATAGCAGTGGTGTAGCTAGCACCTTGCCTTGCGGGAATTAACATATAGCCTGCTGATGTGAATCCATGACTCCACTAACATGGGGCAAGGATCCCAAGTTGTCCTTGTATGACAATTGATGGAGATAGAAAAGTTCTGTTAGAGTCCTGCTGCAGGGCAGAAAATAGTGTCCCCTGCACTGCCCATCTCTTCTTCCCTCCCCCCCAAGTCTCATATGTTGTTAAACTGTTGTAAAGCTGACCCTAACTGACATTATTAGTGCAGTGTTTGGGATTCCAGACCAATTCTTTAAATGCATGTCATGTGTGATGTTTTACAAAACTGAAATCAAGCGCTGTGTGTTGAAGTATTGAATGGCTACAGAAACAATTTGTTTTAGAGCAGTTTTCCCTCTCCAAGTTCTGTAGTTTATAACTTCTTCCCCTTATCCTCAGTCCCCAGCAATTCTGACTCATTACTGATTCCATTTTCCATCTGAGCCCAGGTGTTCAGAGTGTAGCTGCACTGCTGGGTGTCACAGAGCAAGTGTAACTATAATGCAAGCCTCTGATTAATGTCCACCACTGCAGAGAGAGCACCAGTGTCTGCCATGGTTCCTGACCAGGGGAGGGGATCCTGGGGAAGAACTGCGAAACTGACTAGTTGGAGAGGAAGTGAGCGTTGCCAAAAAGCACCTCTATGGTTTGAGTGATTTAGGAAATCCAGATGTCGTTTCAGCTGGAGTAGGTGACCACAGCAAATGAAATACTGTAGGGGAGACTCCCTAATGCTTTGGCGTGTTCACTGGGGCTGCGCTTTATGAAGAATAAATGAAAAACTGCTGAATGCTCCGATTCTGCACTTAATTTGTATTGGTTTTTTTTATTGCTTGATTTTTAAACCACAAATTTCCTCCTTTTTACTCTTCCCTTCCATTGAATTAGGTTGTTTTGCCATTTGTGATACCCAGACAAGACCACAGGCTTCTCTAAGGCTTCCCTGTAGCCAAGCTCTGCCAGTTCTGTCCACAGAACTGGCAGCATGTGCCTCAGTTTTCCAGAACCCTGTTTTCTACTCAGAGAGGCTCGCAGTTCCCTTGTCCTTGGAAGAAGTGCTGTTGATCTTTGTGCCTAAACTGATCAGCTGAACTGCAGTGCATTCACATCTTTAGTAATTCCTGATGCAGTATGTCTGGGAAGTGCACTTACCCTGGAGCAGCCAGATCTACCACGTATATCCTGGCAATCCATTGCAAATGCCATAATGAGGCAGCAGTGAAATGGTTAATGTAGACACACGGGTCTGCTTCTAGGCCCCAGCTAGCTCTATCACTCTCCTAATGTGGCATAGCAATGGAATGGCTAGAGGCTTTGAACTTTCAAGAGGAGGCGTTGCTCTATACCTTGGCTGCAGTGATTAATTGAGAATTGTAATTTCTCTCTCATCTAGCAGACTTAATTTCCTCTCCTGCCCCTTCCTACTATTACTTTCCTGTTGTGAACAGAGTGTTGACAAAGCGCAGCTCATGCACAGTTCCTGGAGCTCACTGTCAGATGCATTGGAACTCCTGAGTTTGTGCAGTGCCTAGAACGTTGGGCCAATCCTGTTAAGTGCATGGATCACCCGTTAAAGTCTGTCTTATTGTCAGTGAGCTCAGACTTCCAGCTTTCTTTCCTTTCTTCCAGGTGGAGAAGGAATGTGGTCAGCTGAAGGAGTTATATGACCGACAGGCTGAACAGTTGAGCAGAACCAGCCTGAAGCTGCAGGAGAAAACTTCTGAGAATGAGTCTGAGATCAAAAACCTGAAGGAGACCATCTTTGAGCTGGAGGACCAGGTGGAGCAGCAACGTGCTATCAAACTGCACAACAACCAGCTCATCAGTGACCTGGAGAGTAGGTGGAGCAGGCCCAGAGCCAAGGCTGAGGCACAGCCTGCAGCAGTGCAGGGAAGGGAGGGTGTCTACAGTAATTCCCACTGCGATCAGTCTCATCAATGTAGACTGCAGTCTGCACGGGACAGGGACTTGTGTGTTTATTGTGTATAAAGCACTACACGTACGTGTGGCGATGTAGAAATAATAGTAATGAAGATCTCCAGACTCTCTATCCTTCAGCCCATGGCCAGATGTTGGCTTTTAAACTGGGTTTATTGTCTTTGTAAAATATTTCAATATCTAGTGATATGGGCTATATAAGAGCTAGGTGGTGGTGGTGGTGGTTATGGGAATGGAAAAGTGCCACCTGCTGGTGTGAGTTGCACAGTTCACTTTCTAAACTTTTTATCTAGAGTTGGGAACCCCAATGAATACGTAATGTGTATACAGTCCTATAAGCTTCCATATCTGAGACAAAGCCCAGAACATGGTTATTCAATGTAAGGCTGTTTCTGACTGTTAAATCCACTGTCTCCTAGACAAGAGTTCTGTTCAGTAATGGCTTTTACCATGGGTATCATCAAGGATGCTGCTTCACTCCACCTCACCCACTCTTCACCCTGGGCATCACATCTCTAATAGTTTTCCCCATCTTGACTATTTACAGGTAACGTGATGAATCTAGAAGAGCACAAGCTGGATCTGGAGAGGCAGCTGAAGGGTCTGACTAAGCAGATAAAGGTGACGATCAGATTCCTCAGCATGGTGAAGGCAACAGATGAGTTTTCATCTGAATGCTGGCTTTGAGCCAGGCACCACATTTCATTTCAGAAGATTCATCTCCCGGCTATCAAAACATCTTAAAAAAGGCCCCCCCTACTCCCCTCATTCACTCTCAGCGGAGTTTGACTTTCTCTTTGTCTGAGAGGGAAAGTACAATCCAGGCTGATCTGATAGCAGTGTCACTGCTTGGCTGGGCAGCACCTGGCAATACATTTATTGTTTAGAGGCATCAGTCTCTTACAGATCCCATAAGCCTCTGCCAGACCAGGATTAATAAGCCCATGTCTATATCTGATGCAGGCCTCTACCTCCATGTGAAGCAACATTTAACAGGCCCAGAAGATCTGCCTGTTACATTAGCATCTAAGAAACACATATCCTACAAGCAAGTAATAATCCTTGGCACCTAGGTAGCACATTACATTTCAAAGCTATGTACAAATATTAACTAACTAATATGCAGAGAAAAGTTTTTAAATAACTGTGCTACTGACCATCACAGCAGGCAAAGCCCATTTGCTGCTGCTGATAGAACAAGCTTGCTAAAGTTCTGTTACTGACCTAGAGAAGACGTGTTTCTGTCCAAGTGTCTGTGTTCCATATAAAAAACCATCCCAGGCCATCAGTCCACATGCAGATGTCCTACTGACATCACTAGGACATTTATGTTGAGATCTAGCCCTTTGTCTCTGGCTGTGATTTCCATAGTGAATATATGCGCAAACCAAAAATGCTGGAATGCCAACTCCATCTGATACTTGAATATCAGAGCACCTCCTTTCCGCTTTATTCAGTACCTTTCTCCCCAAAGAAGGGGAAGCAGATGTGGCAGTCAATGAGGGAGCTGAGGAATAGGATGAGTCTCCTGTAATTTGCAGTGGTTTAGTCCAGGGTCTCCTGGACACTTGTGCTTCTTTCTCCATGAACTTCCCCTGCTTTGGGATGGCCAGTGCTGTATAGCTGATGATGGGACATGAAGCAGAAAGGAGCTCATCTTTCCACAGCAATATGTGCTCACCAGTGCTATCGCAACCCTAAGATTGTTAGATAAGTGGATAAGGGTAATAAGTACTCTGTTTCCTTTTTCAGATGGAAAAGGTAACACAAATTAGTGTCAGTTTTTTGGGACAATCCTGTCATTACCAAGTGACACACATCTGTTGCGACCTCAGCATCATCATGAAACTCTGACACACAAAACAAAAGTGATCAGTGATCACTGAGAAAGAGATTTGCAATGTGTGATGTGGCCATTTCTAGTAGAGACAGTCCCCACGGTGCTCAGCCCGTATTTGTACTTGCCTTTTCTAGGAAGATGCAGAGGAGTGGAGGCGTTTTCAAGCTGACCTACAGACTGCAGTGGTGGTAGCCAATGATATCAAGTGTGAGGCTCAGCAGGAGCTGCGGGTGGTGAAGAGGAAGCTCCAGGAGGAAGAGGAGAAAAATGCCAAGCTGCAGAAGGAGCTGGAAGAACTGCAGGGCAGCAGCAGGTCAGTCGCTCACAAGGGCCAGGTCCTTGTCTCTGTGGCAGCTAATGTGCATGCAGATGGTGCTTTGCCTCTAACTTTGCATTGACCCAGATGTGTATGTTGTCTGGTTTTAATCCCTCTGGCAGGTTTTGTCTTCTTTTAAGTTGTCTCTGGTTTTGTCTGTCTTAGGTGCTCTCCAGTTCCCCCAACTGGGCCATGAGGTTACGCTTTGTAAGGGTTACCTAATGACTAGATGCCCTAAGGTTTTCAGCTGTTTATGTGGATGACAATGATCTTTATACACAGATGAGTATGATTAAATAAGAGTGGTCACCAGTATTTATCCTGCAGCTTTGTCCTTTGGACTCTGTTGAGCAATGTATTATTGCCTCCATATTTGACTGCACAGTTGAGTTAAGCCCCTTGCTGTTTTGCAATGATGCTAGGATGGCTGAACATATCTCATGGGACAAGCTGAAAATTAGCTGCCTATTTTGAGATGAAAACCTGGGTTGCACTGTTGTAGGCAAAAATAGGGACTTGCTGGACTTTTGTGTTCCGCAAGTCCAGTACATGCGACTAAATGGTTGATGAGAATATTGGGAAATCCTCACCCTGGGCGGCAAGCCCTTGATGGTGATCCTCTCTCCTGTCCCCCAGTTTTGAGCTTAGTAGAATGATCTAAGTCTGATCCCTCTGTGAAAGTTAACATTTCACCCAGAAGTAATTTTATGTTGTGAGAACATTTAAGGTACAGGTCTGTCACATCTTACGCGCATTTAACGTGCGCGATTTCAGCTTTACACGGTCGGCAAAAAGAAAAAGAACAATTTAAATACTGTTTCCGTAGTGCGGATGATTCCACCCGCCATTCAAATCAAGGTAATTTTGACTACACGCGGTTTTCGCTTTACGCGCTAACCGCGGAATGGAACCCTCGCCTAAAATGAGACAGAGCTGTACAGTTGGGATAGTCTCATGGGCTTCAGTGTTGCTAGATTCAAGTTAGTCTTCCCCCTTAACCCTTGGATTATCACATGCACTTTAAAATAATCGAGAGATATGCCACAGGTTCTGTGAGCAGTACACGCTGTGCACACTCTCGAGGAGGCAACCACTTTGCATGTAAGGGCCAGGTGTGAGTTATGCAGTAGGAGTTGGAAGCAGCTCAGGGCCTTGTATCAGGGTTTTCATGCAGTACAAGGTATTTTGTGAAGCATCTTTCATTCCAAAAAGTTTTATAATGCTTAGTAGTACAATTACAGAACGGAACTGAAGGAACGTTGGAAATGAAGGGGTGTAGGAAAGAGGGCTGAGATTTATAAAGAGGGCAGTACCACATGCTGCTAATGCACTGGCACAGGCAGATTCAGGGCTGCAGAGGTTATATCTGTACAGAGCCAATGAAAAGAGAGCTGCACAGCTAAGGGAGGTAGGAAAGGAAGTTACTTACCAAAAACATGCCAAGTTTGCCCTGCTTCCCTACACCCCCCTGAATCTCTCTCCCCCAGTAAGGCCATGGAAACTGAATGTGGCAGCCATTGTAATACAATGAGTTCTGCCAGTTCTTTCAGGGGTAATGCAGTGAAGCTTGTACTGCACATATTGTCTCGATATTTACCATGCAATAGCTTCCGGAGTAGCCATTGCACAGAAGGGATGGGGTGGGAGTGGCGAAGGATCAGGGAAGGCTTTGTGGGGGAGAATGAATTGCAATTCCTGCCTTAAATAGGCAGAAATGTTTTTTAAAAGTATGTGTTTTAAGATCCAAGTTTCGGTAATCGGGTCCCTGATATGTGTGGAATGAAAAGCTACCAGCGAATACATTTTTAAAACAAAAGGTAGACAATCAAATTGTCAGCCAAGATTCTCATTCTGCGCTTTGTGTTTCCATTGCTAGTGCTGATGGCATTACAGATGCTGAGAGCAGGATGAGGAACACAGCATCCAGTTAAAGCTGGGTGAACAACTGATGTTTCAGTTCTCTGGAAGTTACAAACAATGAAACAAAGCATAAAACCAAAAAACCTCAGTTTCACTTTCACCAAAACAGAAAATTGAAAAGTCGATCTCAACCAGAATTGTTATCAAATGAAATGTTCCATTTCCAGGCACACTTTAAAAAAAAAAGCAAAGGAGGAGAAATGCTAGATTCACAGAACAGAGGAGGAAGAGATGATGAAGGTGCTGCTGTGTTCCTTATTGCCTTTAGCTCAATGGTAAGGGCACTCCCTACGCCTGCCGGGGCCAGGGTTCAGTTCTTCCCTCTGCCTGATGTGGAGCAGGCTTTGGAATTTATATCTCCCCCATTGCAAGGGAGTGTCCTAACCGCTGGACTCTGGGATATTCTGGGGCAGGTCTCTCTCAGGCCTAATCTACACTTAATATTTAGGCTGACACAGCTAAATCCCTGAGAGGTGTGAAAAACTCCACCCCCTGATTGATGTAGTTATGCCAACCCTGGCCCCCAGGGAAGATACAGCTAGGTGTCAGTGCTTCTGCAGAGCTTGCTCAGGGAGGTGGGCCTGTGCCAGTGGAAAAACCCCTTCCATCAGCATGGGCTGAGTCCACTGTGGGTTTATGCCCGCAGACCTCTGGTGCCGGAGCCATACTGCTATACGCCATCTCATGCTGAGGCTGTTGTACTTTAATAGTCATTGGGCTGACGAGAAAGAGTGAGAATATCTCTGTACCTGGTGGTTATGGCACTCACCTGGGAGATGGGAGACTCAAGCTCAAGTTCCTGCTCCGATAACTATTGGATCATTTATACACAGTAAAACAGTTTCAACAAGAGAGACCGAGGAGACCAGTGGTTTGGGCACTCTCTCCTGCAGTGCAGGAGACCCAAGTTCAGAGCCCTGCTCCACATCAGGCAGTGAGAAATTGAACCTGGGTGCTCCATATCCCAGCTGAGTGCCCTAACCACTAGGCTTAAGCTTATAAGGTGGGCAGTTCCCCACCATTTCCTCTTCCTCTGGCTGGTTTTGGAATGGTGTCTAAGGCCCAAAAATGAACATTTTTACCAAAACTATTTGGTGAATTCTTGTTGTATTTGCAAATAGTTTCGGATCAACTGAAACTGCATTTCTTGATGAATAAACTATTTGAAAAATTCCACCAGCTTTCCTCCCTGGCCTACTTAAGACCTTAGTCCTGTTGTAACCATGAGAGTCAAGGGAGGTCATTGGAGGTACAGAGTCTTTCAGTTCCCATCTAAAGAAAGAAGTAACTTTGAATGTAAAGGTATGATAGGAGAAGGCTTGTTTGTTTCAGACATAGGCTGTTATCTCCCAAGGATTTGGAATGTGGCTGCATTGTTATAGCTCTCAGGGTGAGGTGTGTCAGAGCCTCAGTCAAGTATGCTCCTGTTAAAACCAGATCCCTGTAATTCAGACATGCAGACATTTCCAGGAGGAGAGAGTCAGACAGGCTACCATGCCTGCTGTGGGCATGATAGGAGCTTCCAGCCAAGGCAGGAGAAGAAATCTGAATCTAAGCCAATTCCCCAATTACATGCTTTTAATTAAGAAGTCAATTCTGTGCTATGCTTTATATATATATATATTATATATATATATATATATATATTATAATATATATTATATATATATTATATATATATATGGTTGTCTCTGTTCACCTGTCTGTCTGTCTAGCTTCCTTGTTGTACTACTTTGGACATGGAACCTGAAATACATTCTGCAGTGGACAACATAAATTCTCTTCAAAGGGCAGGTGCCGAGCTGAGAGTCATATCCTCACTAGTGAAAGTTTCTGCATCTGTTACCCTCTTGGTGTAATTGAGTGATCCCCATTCAAATCTGTCCCAGCATAGGTCATTCTAGCCAGAACTGCAGCAAAGAATGGCATGTAGGAGCCAGAGAAGCCATTCTAAATTGGGCCCCAAAACAGCTGGCAGTGAAATTTTTAAAACTTGTACTGTCTCTTCATTAAACCAGTCCCTGAAGTCTGTGGGGCTACTGCTGCGAACTGGTGTTACATCCAGATTACCCTCACATTCCTTGGGCCACTGTTCGTGCCCAGCAACACATCCTTTTTTACCTGAAATTCCTGGGGTGAACTCAATATTGCTCCAGTCAAAGTCCCCAAGGACCACTGGCCAGAACCAACACTGAATTCTATTCCATGCAGTGACTTGTAACACATGCTAGGTACTAGCAGGACCAGTCTGGTGCATGTGACACGTAAACAAGATCTGTAAAATATCTCTCACATTTGCTAATACTGAGCAGCTGTGCATTAAGCAGAATGTCAGACGATCCCCTGGAAAGTTTCCTGTCTGATTTTAAGCTCCATTGGAGAAATACACCTTCCAAAGAGTTTGCTGCTCAAAGGTTTTTTGACAATAGCTCAGTCATCTCTGGGGGCTCGTTGGAACCCACATCGTAAACCAAACTGAAGCCAATTTACCTCCTAAGAGATCCTGGTCATTTTAGTATTTGCCTGTGGTTGCCTGAGCTCCTGACTCCAGCTAAGTTTGGTTTCACCTTTACGTTTTTCTAATCAGACAAAGTCATTTTTGGTTCAGGAACAGCCAAAGAACTTGCAGAAAATGCCCTGATGGGGTCATCAGAGTCCATCTGAATGAAGGTAAGAGCCTCTCAAGGGCATCTTTAACACAGAGTAACTGTCTAATTCTGTGATTAAGAATGTTGGGAGGAGGGAGGGGCTGGACAATACTAAGGCAAAGAAATGGGATGTGGAAAGGAGAAGTTCACTTAATACCCTGGCCTGAAATAAATCTTAGTACTTGTCCTAAGAAAATACAAACTGAAACATACAAGTCATAGGTTTGGATTGGAGCCTTTTCTAACATTCTACGTACAGATTAATAGTCTTTTTTAGGCATAAAAACCACAAGTTTTACAATACACTGTTGCACAACTCTCTCTCATCCACTCAGAACGTCAGTTAGTGAAAGTCTAACTTCTGTTAGCTGCTTTATAATCAGGAATGTCAGCAGTGGAAAAGACCTGCTAAATTGAATCTATAACACTCACAAAGGAAGCAAGTGGCTGTAGGAAGTACCTTAGTTTGATGTGGCCCGATTGACCTCCATACACACTGACATTCCAGGCCTGGTCTGTTAATGTTGTGACTAGCAGCAGTGCAGGGGTGAGACATCATTCTCCTCTTCAGGTTGGTGAAGTTACCCTGCCAGCCCACGTGTCCTGCTGTGTGCACAATAGGAGGATAATACCGTATGCCTCAAACCAATCCCATGAGAGAAACCTTTGGTCCAAGAGGACTGTGCTGAAGACCAAACAGTTATTCCCACAATTAAAAGAGCCGCTCTAGAACAAAAGAGATCTAACCAAGTGACTGAAAGGAAGGTGAAAATGAGGATCCTGATCTCTCCCACTAATTTGCTTCTACCCTTCCTCCTGCAGCCATGTCTCAAGTGCCACAGCATGGCAGTGTTAAATGCACGATCTCCTGGAATTAAGCTTGTAATCTGTGTATTAAACCTAATGTCAGTGTGTATGTGCTGATGTGCTGCTCCTTTGTGCCTGTGTTTTGCAGCTGTTCTGTCTTACAGAGGTTTGCTCAGATCACTCTGCTCTCACTTAAAATGAGAGAAGGGGGCATTTTGGATGGGGCCGGGTTGAGCTGTTAACTTGGCTGCTCTCCAAGGGTTTTGGGGCCAAAATGAGATTATATCCCAGTCTTTTTGGTGTAAGAAACCTGAGGCCGGATCCACTCTATAAACTGACATTAGTATAACTGCGTCACTTAGGGAGTGTGAAAAATCCACACCCGTGAGCGATGCAGCAGTGCCAGCATAGCACTGTCTCCACTGGTTCAAGTATCGGGGTAGCTGTGTTAGTCTGTATCCGCAAAATCAACAAGGAGTCTGGTGGCACCTTAAAGACTAACAGATTTATTTGGGTATAAGCTTTCATGGGTAAAAAACTTCACTTCTTCAGGTGCATGGAGTGAAAGTTACAGATGCAGGCATTATATAATGACACATGAAGAGAAGGGAGTACCTTGCAAGTGGAGAACCAGTGTCTCCATTGGGGGTTATGTCAATGGGAGGACTTCTCCCATCGACATAGCTACTGCGTCTCAAGGAGGTGGATTATCTGCGCCAGCAGGAGAAGCTCTCCTGTCCGCGTAGTAGCATGTTCGCTGAAGCGCTAAAGTGGTGCAGCTGCAGCATTTTAAGTGTAGACCTGCCCAGAAACAGAAGCCCTGACTGGAACAGAGACACCGCAGTGCCTGGGCAAGTTCCCGTACACAACAGCGCAAATTGATTAGTAAAGGGGAAAGCCGGGGAAATTCTCACATACACACTCTTTAAAATATGTTCCCTGGCTTAAAATGTTTAATTCCTTCAGTCAAGGGATGTATTTTTTATTTGCAGTATCATTAGCTAATAATGTCGCTGTGCTGTATTTATCTTTATATGACTCCAAGATTAAGCAGATTCAAGAATTTTTTGTGACTGCCCACTCATTTCCAGATTTTCACAGCTAAAGCACTGATCAGTACAAAGCAAGAGCTGTGAGCCAAACCGACCCTTCTCCCTAATGGGTATGGATCCCAGGGGATATAAGTAGAAGTTAATTCAGTTGACTCACTGTGTCTCTTCTAAGGGTATGTCTACACTGGCAGGTTTCTGCGCCACAAGTTATATCACTTTTATTAAAATGCTGTTGTGTGTCTACACTGTGTTCCTTGTAACGCTGGAGCACATCCACATTAGCAGCTCTTGCCATGGCAAAGACAGCAGTGCATTGTGGTGGCTATCCCACTGTGCAACTGGCCATAAGGTACTTTGGGAAGAGTTTGCAATGTCTCAAGGGGCCGGCATAGTTTCACATGATGCATTTCCCAATCCCATTGTTCCATGGGCATCCTACTACATTGCCAGCTGCTTTTCAACTGAAGTGGGGGGAGGGAAGAGTGTATGACAGGGAGGGGGTGTGTGTGTATGGAGTGGGGGAGAGAGACTGTGTGTTTTTGGGAACAGTGTGTCAGCATGCTGTCTTGTAAGTTCAGACAGTGGCAGGAAGAAACCAGTCCTGGGGGAGGGGGAAACCCCAGCATCAGCCCCTGCCTCTCTCCCTGGGCTCTCTGCACAGCAGTCTCTCTCTCTCACACACATACACAGACACCTGCCCCTGTGTTCAACAGCAAGAGCATTCCACGTTAATGGTTTGCTTTGTGTCTCAGAGCAGATCAGCACAGCACGCAAGGGCTGTCAGAAACGGTGCTTTGAAAGGAGAGGGGCGCATGTCTCCAGGGCAGCCGAGTTCAAAATAATGAGCAGAGCAGTCACTAGAGGCATTATGGGACTGCTCTGGAGGCCAATTACAGTGCAGAAAGCAAACAAGTGTCTACACTGGCAGTAGAGCGCTAGAGCCTCTGCACAAATACCCGTTTGACTCTTGTCAAGGTGTTTTTTTAAAAGCGCTGCAACTGAGAAGTTTCTGCACACAAAGTGGCTTGTCAGTGTGTCCATGGCTGCAGTTTGAGTGCAAAAACCTGCTTTACTGTGCAGAAACTTGCCAGTTTAGACAAGCCTTGACTTTTCTTTGCTTGAGGCTCTTATCAATGTGCCAGGTCAGTAGTATCCCAAGTGAGCAGTGGGTGTGTGTGTGTCAGTGCATAGCAGACACTACCTCCTCCTCAGTTTTCTGCACCATGTATCCTGTCCCGCCCCAAAGGAGATCTTTCCTGGGGAATCTGGTCACTGCATTTTATTTTCCTGTCTATGCCAGCATCTGTGCATTGAAGGAGACTGCATGAGGGGAAATGCCATAGAGTATACCTGGTGGAGGGGCAGCCTCTTGAATGCCATATGGCAACTCAGTCTCTACTAAGGAGGTAGATGTAAGTTTGGTCCCAAAAGCATAATCAGTGTTCTGGCTGCTCCTTTATTTAGTGGCAGTGGGCTGCTTTGGGTAAAACATGGACAACTGCACTTTTGAACTGTTGTATTGTTTTATATATCTCCTCCCCCATGTTTGTCTCTGTCTCCACAGGTGCCCAGTCTCTGCCAGCTAGCACAGTCCTGGAGGGATGCAAAGCCAGGCCTGATCTTGCCATGAGAAGGACACCTCAGACAATGCCTTCAGCCTGAAAAGGGAAGTTTCAATTGGAAAAAGCACCTCAATCCGAAGAGCCAGATTTTTACCACCCCCAAAAAGTACAGAGCACTACGGCGTGTGAATGCAGTTCAGATACGCCTTTCCCCAGGCGCAACAGCTTGACCCAAAGGAGCCTGGTCCTTTGGCTTCAACAGGCAGCTCTCTTTTGAAGCATCTTTGAGGTGGAAACAGTTTTGAATCCATTTAAACCAATTGAAAAGAAACCAAAACCCTCGGGATTGATCACAGGGATTTGGGGACTGAACCTATCCATTGACTGTAGTAGGGGATGGCTGCTTTTGCAATCATACATTTAAAAGTTTTGTAAAAAAGAGTTGTGTGTGGGTGTAGAGAGACAGGGTGGGTGAGGTAATAGCTTTTCTTAGACCAACTTCTGTTGATGGGAGAGGCAAGCTTTCGAACTACCCACAGCTTTTCTTTAGATCTGGGAAAGGTACTTGGGGCTTGTCTACACCTGAAATGCTGCAATGGCAGGAGGGGTTCTCCTGTCAGTGTAGGTAATCCACTTCCTGGAAAGGCAGTAGTTAGGTTGTCTACACTAGTGGATAGGTCACCTTACCTGTCTCACTCAGGGGGGTGGATTTTTCACACCCGAGTGACCATAGCTGGATTGACATAACTTTTGAGTGTAGACCTGACCACAGAGTGCTGCAGTTAAACAGGAGGTGGAACAGATTGTTTAGGGTAGGTTGTTAACACATGTTTTCAGGGACCATTCAAAGTGAAGTGGCCAGTTAACACCTCTGCTGTCAAAGAACAGAAAAGGAGGATAGGTGGGTTGTACTAAGACATACATCCAGTGTCTTTATTCAGTCCATGGTTATTAGTGTCTGGAAAAGATATGAATTTAAGCTCCCAGGCTCACCTTTTGAAGGTGTTGTTCAGGTTTCCTATAAGGATGAGACCTTAGAGGTCAGATATGGAGTGATTACTTTCAGGACCGGCGGTAGTGTTTTTAGCGCCTTAGGCGCACGGCCATTTCGCCACCCTGCGTGCTGGCCTGCGGAGACGGTCTGCTGGTCCGCGGCTCCGGTGGAGCTGCCGCAGCCGTGCCTGCGGGAGGTCCACCAGAGCCACGGGAGCAGCGGACCCTCTGCAGGAATGCCTGCAGCAGCTCCACTGGAGCCGCGGGACCAGGGGACCCTCCTCAGGCACGACTGCTGCAGGTCCACCGGAGCCGCCTGCTGCCCCCCTGGCAAAATGCCACCCCCCAATAATCCTGGCGCCCTAGGCGATTGCCTAGGCTGCCTAAATGGAAGCGCCGGCCCTGATTACTTTGTGAAAAGTGTTTGCCCATGGGTGATACAATATTTTTATCATTTTATGTGTGTGTGTGTAAAGGCTTGTCTACACTGGCACTTTACAGTGCTGCAACTTTCTCGCTCAGGGTGTGAAAAAACACACCTGTGAGCACAGCAAGTTTCAGAGCTGTAAAGTGCCAGTGTAGACAGTGCACCAGCGCTGGATGCTATTGCCCTCTGGAGGTGTGTGTTTTAGCGTGCTTAGAGAGCTGTCTCCCAGCACTATGCCATGGCAGTGCTTTAACATTGCCAGTGAAGGCATGCCCTAAGATGTATCATGTTATGCACACACATTATGTACTATATATAACTTTATATGCATATATATTTTCTAATGATTCTGGGTTTTGCATGTGGGTGTGAGAGCCAAGTGGAGATTACATATGAAGATTAGATTGCTGCTTATTCAGTATAAACTGCCTGGGTGTTTGAGGTATTTGATGCAGCATTGACAATGGCCTCGCCACCAGGTGGCAGCAACTGACTCGTGTCATAGAAGTTTGAAAGAAGCTGGCTGCAGCATATCCTCCTGTATATTTCTATTCTGGCAGATCTGGTGCAGCCACATCCGTGGGATAAAAATTAGCTGCTTGTCCTGTACTGCAAGGAGAGGGATCAGAAGGAAAAGCAACGGATGTTCCCCTAAAGGAAAGTCATTCCCATTCTCTTAAATTCAGGTGAAGTATATGGTCAGGAGAATTTGCTTGCATCTTTCCTAACAGCTGAAGACACTGGGAAAGCTTTCCCGGATACCAAGGAGAAACTGAGAAGACAATCAGAGATCAATCGCTTGTGGGACTAGAGGTTCACGTTTTGGCTCTATGGTCTCCACTCCTTCCTTGGTTGAGAAGACCTAGCAGGGCCATGGCCTCTGGGCAGCAAATTCTATGAATGCTAAGAGCTCTCGTGATTGTGGCATGGCCCATGCCACTGTGCCATGTTACATAAGTGTACGCGCACTTGTGTTGCCTCTTTTTATTATCTGTGCTGGCAATTGTTCAATGTTTTTTTATATGTTTAAAAAAATACATGGAAGTGCAAAATAAATGTGTAATTGTCCAGAAGTGTCTGCTGCCTGTTCCTGACCTCTTTTCAGTTCTGCGTATCAGCAGCTGTGTGTGCTGTTTTTTTTGTCTCCGTTGCAACTGAGGAAGAGTCACAAATCACTTTGTAACCACAATGCCAGGAACTGCAGCAAAGGATACCCTGAGATCTCTCAGGCAGCAGAATAGTTACCCCCAACAGAGCTGCTCAGTCTGCTTTAGAAAGAAGGAACCTCGGAGTGCAGAAATGTACAAACAACACAGTCCCACATTATTGCTGCTGCTTTCCCTAAGCATATCTAGCCTACCTGATCCCACAGTCGACACGCTAGCCACAGCAAGGTTGGCACCTTTCTGACTCGCTATTATTCATGTAATCCAGACCTGAAGAACAAACACGGTGACCAGCTGTTGCCAGCCTGGCCAGCTCCAGGCACCAGCGCAGCAAGCTGGTGCTTGGGGCGGCCCATGGAAGAGGGCGGCACGTCCAGGTCTTCAGTGGCAATTCGGCGGCGGGCCCCTCAGTCCCTCTCGGGCTTCCAAATTGCCACCGAAGAATGAAGCGGCGCAGAAGAGCAGCCACCGAAATGCCACCGATCATGGCTTTTTTTTTTTTTCCCCCTTCCTCTTTGCCGCTTTGGGCTGCAAAAAAGCTAGATCCGGCCCTGGTTGCCAGTGAGCTTTCCTCTAATGCTTCAAGTATCTCACCTTCCTGGGGAATCAAGTGAAGTGATGTAAAACCACTCACGTTCTAACTCCCCCACAGCGGAATAGTTCTGGCTTCCTTCTGGAGCTGCCACACTCCAATGGTGGTAACTGTATAACATTTCATCCCAGGTTTTCAAGCAAAGCAATAGTGGTAGGTTGCATTTTGTTCACGTTCCCTCCTCTCTGTGCAAGGGCTTAGTTAATATGGCTCGGACTATCCAACAAGTCTTTTGTAAATTAATTTTGTGCACTGGGAGGAGGAGTTTGGCTCTTAAGCTATGGCTTGGCATTACTCATGCTGGGTCATGTTCTTATGCCATCTTTCTGAATGTGTTTGCTCTTGTGAGTTGCACTTCTTCAAGCCTTTAAGCTTAAGGAGGCAAAGTCTGTGATTTCTGTTTGTCAACAGGGATTTGGAGTATTATTATTTATATTACTATGTCACCGAGCAGCCCCGACATGGATCAGGATCCCATTGTGCTCGGCCCTGCACAGACACTGAACAAAAAGACAATCCCTGCCCCAAAGGTGCTACAGTCGAAGTGTAAGACAAGATGGATACAGGCAGATGGGGGGGGTGGGTACAAGGAAACAATGAGACAGTATTGATCAGCATGATAGGCAATGGTTTCTGCACACCAACAGCCTAATCATTGTAGACATCCCTGGAAAGGGGAGTTTTGAAGAGGGATCTGAAGAAGGGCAATGAAGTGTCTTTGTGGGTGTTTATACAGAGCTCTTTCCAAAAAGGAGGGGAGTGTGGGAGAAAGCACACAGCTGCTTTTTTGAAAATGTAACGAGTCATTGAGGCCTGACATCATGAGCCAAGCAGAAGGAGGAGCTGACCTTTCCCTATTCAATAAGAGATTTTAGGAGCCCGTCTCTTTCTCTCCTCCCCAACCCCCATTTTATTAATTTTGTTTTCAAAACTGAAAAGCAGTGAGCAAGTCAAACCAGGATGGCCTGTGTGACGTGAGTTAGAGAAAGCCGGTCCCAAGCACCATGGTGAGATTTCCAGCTGGGGAGACCTCACCATCGCGGCGTGGTGAGATTTAGTCCCAGAAACTTATTTCAGGGCATGTGTAGAGGCTAAGATCACGAAGTGTTCAAGCAAAATCAGGCCAGGTGGCAGCTTAGATATCTATCCAGTTGAAATGATAGTGTATTGAGGTGTGATGTCTCAGCAGACTTCCTGGGATATGAGCCATGGGATAATGTATTTCGTATTTAATCTCATTCTGGAAATGTTTATGCAACTAGAAGATTCACTAGCTCAACTCGAGAGATGAGGACTTTAGCCCTGCTCTGACTTTCATCCTGATCCGTGAGATAAGGCTTAGGCAAGCCAATAGGGCTCTCCTATTGATGGCCCTCACCCCTTAACATGTGTTTATCACTTCATATGTTTACTTTTTCCCCTGGGTAGAATCTACAGCGAGCTCCCATAGCTCAGATGGGGCTTTGGCTCACTGAGCAATACCCTTGGCTTGGCTTTACCCTCCAGCTTTATTAACTTGCCCAGAGCTGTGTGTACATACTGGCTTTCCTAACTCTAACATTAAGCCGCAAACCTCACATTCTCTTTCTACCTTGGAGATCATGCAGACGCTGCATAATGGGCTCGTTTATTACTTCCTTACAGAGAAATGCATTGAAATGATTGGTTCACCCATACTGGGCATCCTGCGGCGGAAGTCCATGCTCTCCCCCATGTTTCATTAGCTGCAGGACTCCTTTTAGCCTTTGTGTTTTCTTACAAATGAAGTCCAGATGCTGCTGCCTGTTGACTTGTTGTTTGTGTTTAATGAAGCCAAGAGGGGTCTGGGGGTGGGAGAGGATTTAGGGCTAATCATCAAAACACTGGATCCCTCAGAGCTCAGTGAATCTCATCCAGCTTTTCCTTTCCTCCTCCTTGGATTAGCCGGAGAATGGAATGAAATGGCTTTTCTCAAGCCATCTGCCTCCTCAGGCTCCTTCTGGCTCACAGGGAGCCTGAATGAATTAGCAAAGAAGTAGCCAGTGTCTGCTTTCAGACAGCACCTCCTTGAGCATGGCCAGAAATAGAAGCATGAATCACTATTTTTGCTGTCATTCATTGACACCCGCTCCCCCGCAAGCCCCTTTCATTTTGTAGAAACAACTATTCAAAAAGGAAAATAAAATAAAAAGATTGACCCCTATTTTTAGGCCAGCAGGAACTGTGCAGCCCTGTAGGCACTTTCTCCAGGGAGTTCTGGATCCATTCTTGTGCTGAATTCATAGCTCTTTTCTTGTTTGCATAGCTCTCTGTTCCTAGCCCACTTCTTCATGGGGGAAGCAGTGGTGCCCTGGGACCTGTAGATCAGTCCGATTAGCTTCAATAGCTGGTAAATCATGAAAACAATGTAATAGACTCTGTAAATAACTAGCCTCAGCCATCTCAGCCAGCTTTGCTGAAGCATAAATTAGTTGTCTGAGGTCAAAGCTGGCCTGGGGGGTAGGGCTGCCAAGAATGTATAGTCAGCTCCTGGGCAACCCCCAGTTAGATGAATAGGTTATAGAACCAGAAGAGGCTATTTTGATCATCTAGTTTGGCTTCTGCATAACACAAACCATAGGACTTTCTTGGATTAATTTCTGTTTCAAGTCCAATAGCTGTGGTTGAACTAGAGCATATCTTTTAGAAAAACATCCAGTCTTGGTTTAAAATGTCCAGTGATTGAGACTCTACCACAGTCATTGATGGGTTGTTCCAATAGTCAGTTACCTCCACTGTTTAAAAAAAAAAAAAAAGGAAAAATTGTGCATTTCTAGTCTGTCTAGCTTTAACTAACTTCCAGCCATTGGATCTTATTATACCTTTCTCTGCTAGACTGAAGAGCCTTCTATTATCATATTTCTGTTCCCCATGTTGATGAACAAATCAACCTGTAACCTTCTCTTTAATAAGCTAAGTAGATTGAGTTCCTTGAGTGTCTCACTATAAGGCACTTTAATCATTCTCTTGGCTCTTCTCTGAACCCTCTCCAATTTATCAACATCCTTTTGAATTGTGGACACGAGAATGGAACACAGTTTTCCAGTAGCTGTCACACCAGTGCCAAACACGGAGGTAAAATAACCTCTTCACGCCTACTTAATACTCCCTTGTTTATATTTCCACGGATCACATTTGCCCTTTTAGCCACAGCATTGCTCTGGTAGCTCATGTTCAGCTGATTATCGACCATTATCGCCAAGTCTTTTTCAGAGTCAGTGCTTCCTAGGATAGAGTCCCCTATCCTGTAAGTACCAGCTTACCAAATGATTCAGATTGCTCTCTATCTCTGACCTGTCCTCTTCATTATTGACCATTCCCTCTGTCTTAGTGTCATCTGCAAGCTTTGTCAGTAATGATTTTGTTTTCTGTGAGGTCATTCATAAAAGTGTTGAATAGTATAGAAACATACCTACTTGAGGATGATTCCCAATTTACAATTACGTTTTTGAGACGTATCAGCCAGGTTTTAATATATTTAATGGTGATTTTGTATCATTCAGGTTTCTTTATTAAAATATTGTGTGATACCAAGTCACATGCCTTACAGAAGTACGTGTATTATTACATCAACACTATTACCTTTTTGAGCCAAACTTATAATCTCATAAAAAAAAGATATCTATTTCCCATAAATGCATGTTGATTGCCATTAATTATATTACCCTCCTGTAATTCTTTATTAATCGAGTTCCATATCAGCCATTCCATTATGTTGCTAGCTTGAAAGAGGACTAGTTAATTGGCAACGTTTCGGGAGATGGTATATTTGGATGTACGTTAGGATCATGGGGGTGTACAAGACAGAAAAGGACATATTTATTGGAGGTTTTTCAGAATGGGGGGCGGGGGTTCAGTCCTAGACCTTTAAGGCCTCTGAAGCCCACCAGACATGGAGGTTGCTAGGCAGTTGGTAGGCCACAACAGCCTGATATTCTTTCCATATGAGAAGGATCCAAAATTAGCATCTATAGATGAGAATATGAGGACTCGAGAAAGGTAGTCATGAGTATAGAACTTTCAACACAGGACTGAATGTCAGGAAATTCCAACTTTGTCACCGACTCACTATGACCCAGGGCAAGTCACTTAACTTCTCTGTTCCTTGGATTCCTTTCCTGTGAATGGAGATGATATTTCTTGACCTCCCAGGGAGTTTGTGAGGCTTATCACTGAGTGCTTTGAAGAAGAAAAGAACCTAAGCATTATTATAATGGGGGAGTACATGACGGAGGCCTTACAGGAGAAGGTACTTGTGCCTTAGGAAGTTCCTTTCTGTAGAGTGAATATTTTCTTGTGCTTCCTGTTGCCTCTGACTTTGTTCTGATTTCTACTTTTCAGGCTGACAACTGAGGACGTGAATTCTGTAGAAGCAGATACCACCAACCGCTGGCAAGGAGTCTGTGTCAGCAGGGCATCACCCACTCCCTCAGAATCTGCAGCTACTGTCAAGTCACTCATCAAGTCATTTGACTTGGGATGCTCAGGTACTCCAGCCCTTTACTCTGGGATAGAATAGGTTTTTGGTTTGGTTTTTTTTCATTAAAATTTCAAATAGTTAAGCTTCAGCTGGCAAACAGCTAATTCTTCTGACATCTGCTGCCCCCATCTTGCATCCCAGTGGATATTGGTTTTAGCAGTGCTACTGAACATAAGAACGGCCAGACTGGGTCAGACCAATGGTCCATCTAGCTCAGTATCCTGTCTTCTGACAGTGACCAGTGCCAGCTGCTTCAGAGGGAATGAACAGAACAGGATAATTTTGAGTTGACTCATCCCCTGTTGTCCAGTCCCAGTTTTTGGCAGTTGGAGTTTTAAGGACACCTGGCACGTGTGGTAGCATCCTTCACCATCTTGTCTAATAGCCATTGATGGACCATCATCCATGAACTTATCTAATTCTTTTTTGAAGCCAGTTACACTTTTGGCCTTCACAACATCCCTCGGTTGACTGTGCGTTGTGTGAAGTAGTGCTTTCTTACATTTATTTTAAACCAGTTGCCTGTTAATTTAATTGGTTGACTTGGTTCTTGTGTTGTGTGAAGCGATAAATAACACTTCCCTAGTCATTCTTTCCACACCATTCATGATTTTGTAGACCTATCATGCTCCCCTCCCCCAATCACCTCTTCTAAGGTTTTCGCCAACTGATGCTAAAGTACATTGAAATGGACTGAATGCCATCAGGTCCTTGTTCAGACATGACTGGTGGGAGAGGAGGGGGAAAAGAACATCATGACCTCTTCTTTCAGACTGGTCTGAAATATAAATGTTTCCTTCCCTTCTTGCAGGGAGCACTGGGCAGAGTATCACAGTTCACAAGGTCCCCAGGAGCCCTCTGAGTGGAATTCCAGTGAGGACAGCCCCAGCAGCCGCTGTTTCCCCCATGCAGGTTCCAGAAGATTTTTCCTCTATTTAGGTTTGGGCTGGGTAGTTGCAGGGTTTCCTACTCCATGACATGGCTTCAGCACATCACCATGTAGTCAGGGAAAGGGGAAATGCATGTGTTTTATTTTCTGTGGAAGATCAAATGCTGGAGTTCTAACAGGGTACAGGGATCAAAGTGAGCTCCTGTTTTATCTCCTGGCTGAAGGCCCCCCGGGGTGGGTGTGTACTCTTTGGAATCCACTTCAGAACTTTAATCAGTATTGACCAGGAAAGTAGGTTTTGATCATTTAGAGTGAGTTAAGGTGAATGTTAAGGAAGGGTAGTGAGAAGAAAGATGATAAATGTTCCTGAGGAAGTATGCCCCAAGATACCAAATCAGCCTGTGGCTATTCAGGGCTGATGATGGTTGCTATGTTTTGATTTTTCTCCCAGAATGCAACTCTTCTGGAATGTGGTGCTTCTGATGTTACTGCATCAGCCAATTAACATTCTATTGGTAACTTTCAGTGCTGTAATGTGACATTACCAGAAATACTGCCTCTGGGAATGATGGGAAAGCAGACACAGTGGCATTTCACTGATTTTGGTAGTAGCATGTATACCATATTATCACTAGCCTCTATCACTATATGCTATCTGTCCACTCGCATCATTTGCCTTTTTGGACCTGTTTGGCCAGTCATTGTTCTAGGCACAGAAATATTCCTGAAAGCTCTCCTGGGAGCATGTAAAGCATTTAGAGACACCTAGTGGGCTCTTTACCGAGGTGTGAATGCAGAACAAGTATAAAATAATTATCCACCTCAAGTCAATTAGCCCCACTTTTACCAACCAATTGAAGTCCATCAGCTTTGCCCAGCCCTAGAAGAGATAGATAGAATGTGCCCTTGAGAATTGGATAAGACCTGGTATTGTGTATCCACTTGTAACCATGCTGCCTCTGGCGGGACACTTCTGAGAGTATCAATTCAAGACAAATTGCTTAGAGCAGGGAAGTTCCAGCCCAAGGCTGGGGTTTCTTCACTTCTAAGGCACAGCAAACCAGCTAGACAGAGAGGACTTTGGTTTTACCCCACTGGCTAACCATAAGGCTTACAAGCGATTCCCTTAGACACTCCAGTTTCCCAATATCACCGCCAGTGCCACTTGTTATGGGGATGAATGGTTATGAAAACCAATACCCCAGTAAAAGAAAAATGGTTCTCAAGATCCCAAAGGACCAAGCCCCAGACCCAAGTCAATATATAATCAGATCTTACCCACAAATCATGCTGTTGCCAATCCTTTAGAACAAAGGTCAGCACCCTTTCAGAAGTGCTGTGCCGAGTCTTCATTTATTCACTCTAATTTAAGGTTTTGCGTGCCAGTAATACATTTTAACGTTTTTAGAAGATCTCTTTCTATAAGTCTATAATATATAACTAAACTATTGTTGTATGTAAAGTAAATAAGATTTTTAAAATGCTTAAGAAGCTTCATTTAAAATTAAATTTAAAATGCAGAAGCCCCGGACTGGTGGCCAGCACCTGGGCAGTGTGAGTGCCACTTAAAATCAGCTTGTGTGCCGCCTTTGGCACGTGTGCCATAGGTTGCCTACCCCTGCTTTAGAATCTAAGGGTTTATTCATAAAAGGAAAGAAATATATATGAGAGCTAAAATTGGTTAAATGAAATCAATTACATACAGTAATGGCCAAGTTCTCGGTTCAGGCTTGTAGCAGTGATGGAATAAACTGCAGGTTCAAATCAAGTCTCTGGAGTACATCCACAGCTGGGATGGCTCATTCAGTCCTTTGTTCAAAGCTTCAGTTTGTAGCAAGGTTCCTCCAGAGGTCAGAAGCAGGATTGAAGACAAAATGGAGGCATTTCCATGGTCTTTTATCTTCTCTCCCTGTGGGAGGACACCCCTTTGTTCTGGTGTGGAAAATCACAGCAAGATGGAGTTTAGAGTCCCATGGGCAAGTCACATGTCTATTCATGACTCAGTTCTTTACAGGCTGATGCCATTGTTTACATGTTAGTTTGAACATTCCCAGGAAAGCTTAGATGTGGATTGGCATCTGCCAAAGTTCATTGTCAATTAAGTATTTCTTGATTGTGCACTTCCTGAGAATAGTTCTTTCTCAAGATGCTGCCCAAATGCTTCACTGAGGCTTCGTAGAATCAAAACACATTGAGATACAAGTACAGAGCCAATATTCATAACTTCAACTACAAAAATGATACACACATACTAATAGCATCATCATAACCAGCAAATCATAACCTCTTTATAGACACCTCACATATCAATCTTTGTACAATAATTGCTGCAAATATCTAACAGTGGTTGCAGCAATGATCTGTATGGTCACAGTTTATGTCAATAACGTCACACTAATCTCATGCTTTCCCATACAGAGTAGATTATTTTCCATACCCTAAAGGACCATGACTTTGGTGTGTGTTGTCTACACAGACTATGCAAGGTTAAATTAGCTCAGGCACCAGGCTTGAATACTGGCAGGTCTCCTGCAAACACAGCCGCAAAGAAATCAAGGCCTATGTCTCACAAACTGGAGTGCTTTGACTAATTGTTATAAAAGACGGTTTCTGTGGTGACAAAGATCCTTTTCCCTCCTTTCTGCCTGCAGTCATTTCTCAGGAAATTGGAGCTTATTTTCTGTCATCTGGCCCTGCTGGTGATTATATTAAAAAAACAGAAAGAAAATGAGATGGTCTTCTAGGTTGACCCAGCAGGGATATGTTTACTGGAAATCATGACCCAATAAAAGAAAAGGGGCTAAATTATACAAGTAATCCCTATCCCCCTCCCTCTCTCCTTCTGTCCGTTGGTCTCTGTCTCTCTCTTTCTGTTGGTCTTAGCTTGAGATTCATGTATCTAGAAACTCAGGAATGTAAGCTCTGCCTTATCAAATAGGTCCATCTGTTTCAATATCCAACCTCTATCAGGAGACCTATGCCTGATGCTT
This sequence comes from Gopherus flavomarginatus, assembly GCF_025201925.1. NCBI lineage: Eukaryota > Metazoa > Chordata > Testudines > Testudinidae > Gopherus > Gopherus flavomarginatus. The sequence goes on along the minus strand of NC_066635.1, from coordinate 22,433,007 downwards.
CGGAGAAAGGTGAAACCCCCTCCCCATTTTGTACCTGTCCAATTATATAATGTTGTGCATGGTGGAAGAAAAATGGGAATTTCTTCTTGACCCCTGTACTGATTTTCTGGCACCAGAAAGCATGAAGTTTGATAACCTTTGCATAATTACAGATGTTATTGAACTTGTATTTTATATTTGTGTGGGCTAAGAAGAAAGAGCAGCAAGGATGTGAGAATCTAAACTCATAGAGAAGCTCTGAGAACTCCCGATGATTTCACTGAGGAATCTGACTAATTTACACATACTGGAGAGATGTGTATCAGATAGATACTATGGTTAGGTCATATGGTGAGTTAGAGCCCTCCTTTTATTGAGCTGTCTTTTAGATGTCTTTTGTTTCTCAGTTTCACTGGACTCTGAACTGCAACAACCCTTTAATTCCCTGAATCTCAATTCATATCTTGGCTACTTCCAGGAGAAGAGTGAAGTTTTCAGAGCATGACAGTGTCTTTGATCTATGAGCAAAGGTCAGAACTAAACTGTCTGTGCCAGAGCTGAGAGATGCTGAGCACCTGCAGCGTCTGTTAAAAGACTGAGTAAGGACTTCAGGATTTGACTATTCCTTTGGATTCTAAAGTCTATTAAAGTTTTCCTCTTATTATGAATGAGGACAGCAGCAGAGTGAGAGAAGGGCAGCTAAGATGCAGGATGGCAAATGCCTATCTAAGTTCCCCTAGAAACCAGCCCTGAAAGCAGACAGTTATAAAAGCCTATTGCTGAAAGATGCTGAGCACCCTCAATTCCCAGTGACTAAAATGGGATTTGGCGCTTTCTGGAATTGGGGTCTAAATCCCTGGCCAACTTCCTAGCAAAGAGGGCAGAAGGAAGCTTGTCTGGATGGCTGTCAGTGTTGGACGCTGGAGCTGTGGTTGGAAGCCTGGCTGAACCCTGAAAAAGTACTTAGTGAGCATGAGAATATGTTTCCTTTGCAGAGTCAGAAAGGAAATTAGGAGTGGGATTAAACAAATGTCCTGGCAGCTTCTATCAATGCCAGGCTGATGGGCAGTGCTGAAAGCTGGCAGCAGGCCTGCAAGTGAAAAAGGAGCCCTTTTGTGTCTGGTTAATCAAGTTGGAGCTGAAGGAGGAGGGGCTGGGAGCAGCAGATGCTATCACTTTGGGTCTGCAGCACCAAATTATTTCTGACACTTTGCTTACCAAAAGGAAAATCTTTGAAAAAAAGGGTCTGTCTACAGCATTTTGGAGCCTGTATGAGCAAGCTCCCAGCCAGGGTCGGCAGATTCAGGCTAGCAGGGCTCGCAGTAGTGCTCTAGAAAGAGCTGCAGAGACAGTGGTTTGAAGTTGCAGCTCGGGCTCTGAAGCACCCCTCCCTCTCCCTAGGCTTCAGAGCCCAAGCTGCAACTTCAAACCACTGTCTCTGCAGCTCTTTCTAGAGCGCTACTGCGAACCCTGCTGGTCTGGATCTGTCGACCCTGACTCGCTTCTTTGAGCTCCAGAGTGTTATGTAGCCGCACCCACAGAAGCTGCAGGTGGTTGGGAGCCAAATCCGTCACTAACTGAAAAGTAATTTTCCCGATCCTCTACTTTAATTTTTATGGCCAGATGATTGAAGGGCCACCCAGCAATCTCAGAGGGTAGAAGCAGGGATCCTCCAGACTGCTCGTCATCCAGGAGACAGAACTTTCTCCCAGGGCAGTCTGAGATTGTGGAATGAACTCTCACAGGAACCAAGGTCCTTCCCAGACCGTACCCCTTTGTACTCCAAGTGCAAGGCACATTTCTTTGACCTTGCCTTCTCTAACATAAACACATAGCAACAGGTATATTTATATTAAATAAAAAATAAGACACACCCGGCCAAAACAAGACACTGCACGGTTCATGTTTCTCCTCCTGGGCAGAGGGCAAGAGAACAAAGAACTCATGACAGATGTTAGTCACGTTGCTTAATCCACTGCTGGAAGGTGCTCAGGTACTACAGTGAGGAGCATGGTATAAGATGCTGAATAGAACTGAATATCTCTCATTCTCCTACGTGAGTGAATGAGGCCTCTTCCTCTCCCTGATTGGCCATTTATCTAACGGTAACATTTCCTGATGAATTTGTCTATGCTTGCTTGTTTCACAGAGGCATACTGCTTACAGTAATGCAAAGCTGCTCAGCAAAGGAGTCAACAAACACAGAGACCTTCCAGACCTCCCCCTTGCAGGTAAATCACAGTAAAAGCACAAAGAATATAAGAGGCTCCTTTTTGCTTCCCCTTCATCAGCACAGCTCTTCTCTGTCCTTCCCCACACCGCTGGGCCATTCTTCCACTTCATATGTGCAACAAAATGAAATAGACAAGATTTTCAAAATGCCTGAACATTTAAAAGATCTTATCTAGTTCACTTGGCTGTTTCACTCCCATGTGGATTGTAGCCTGGGGGAAAAATGATCTGTCATGCCAACACAAACCTGCCCTCTTCACCCCAAAACATCCCTGGCACCTTCTTAATCCAGCCAGTGAAACTGGAGATAATTGCATTTTCTGAAGCATGTACAGCTTTGGGAGAAGTCCAGAGCATGCCCTTTGGAGGTTGGTTGGTTGGTTTGTTTAAAAAGATGTTTCAGATGAAACACATCAAATGGTTTCAGATCCAGATGCGGCTACTTAGAGCCCATATGTGATTGTTCTTTAAACAGAATCAATTTCCCCAGTTCTCAGAAGATGCAACTGTTGTTGTTCCATGCTCTTGTTTTTGTTCTTCCGTCACTTAATATTCTTTTCCACCAGTATTTTCTTTTGATTCCCCCATTAGAGCTCCTTGCCTTGATTGTCTACTTCTGATTGGAGGAGATGCAGCAGTATCGATAGCAATAGCCAGAGATTAATAGATTTTAAGGTCAGAAGGGACCATTATGACCATGTCCTTTGAGGAGAGCTGGTAGAGCTCTGCAATAATACTGTTAGCTCTAGGAGTGTGTCTACGCAGCAGCAAGACACCTGTGGCTGGCCCATGCCAGTCGACTCAGGCTCATGGGGCTTGGGCTGCAGGGCTGTTTCATTGCTGTGTGGACTTGGGGTCTGTGCTCTGGAGCCCTGCCTCGTCACAGGGTCCGACAGCTCTGGCTCTGGCTCTAGCCTGAGCCCAGAAATCTGCACAACCGTGTTCCATCAAATTTTTCCCACTCAGGTGCAGAATTAATTTTGTTATGTGCACCAATGTGGAGGTGCTGTGTGACACATCATCTCCACAGTGGTGCACACAACAAAATTCATGTGGCGGGGATGGGGCCAAGGGCTTCAGAGTGTGAGAGGGGCTCAGGGCTGGGGCAGAGGGATGGGGTGGGGTGAGAGCTTCAGCTGAGGGTGTGGGCTCTGGGGTGAGGCCAGGGATGAGAGGTTTGGGGTGAAGGCTACAACGGGGAGAGAGAACTCTTCCCAGCTACCTCTCCCCGCAGCAGCTCCAGGGCTGGGACTGTGGGATTGATGCCTCTCCCACGGCTGCTGGGTTAGGGCCTGGAGAGGGGCACCTCTCTCATGGCCAGGGCCTGTGGCAGGGCTGGGTTGGGTCCGGGGTTGGGGGAGAGGAATCTCTCCCCACTGCAGCCCTGAGCGCCTGTGTGGTGCTTAATAGGCTGTTGTGACGCCCACTTTAGGGGGAACTTAGCTGCCCAGCGATGAAATGGCCCCACAAGCCTGAGTCGGCTGCCACAGGCCAGCCACAGGTGTCTAGTTGCTGTGTAGACATACCCCCAGAGAGAAACTAGAGCCTCTCTTCATTGTCAGACTCTTCAGATAGTCAGTTAAGATTCCACATTCACAATTCAAAGATGTACAAATACTGCACAACAAGCCAGGTTACAAGGAATATGGTAGCACAAGTTAACTTCAGAGCTCCCTTCCTCCTGCTGGTTTCTCCTGCCATGCAGAGACCTAGAGGGCAGAAGATACGATACCAACGGAAGGAACAGATTTTTCCTTAAAGTTACACTGACTGTGTTTCAGTTTCTAGAAAATGTCTTGCCTGGGGGGAGGGATAGCTCCGTGGTTTGAGCATTGGCCTGCTAAACCCAGGGTTGTGAGTTCAATCCTTGAGGGGGCTATTTAGGGATCTGGGGCAAAATCAGTACTTGGTCCTGCTAGTGAAGGCAAGGGGTGGGACCCAATGATCTTCAAGGTCCCTTCCAGTTCTATGAGATAGGTATATCTCTATATGTTACCTGCTGCTCATCATTACAGAAGTTCACTTTCACCTCAACCAGTTATACTGAAACTAAACACCAGTCCTTGAAAATGAATGCATTCCCCTTCCATAGCTAGCCATTGTATTTTATAAACTGGTTGTTGCTCCTTTAAAATGTCCATTTGAGCTGAAATTTCTTAAGAGTAGGGCAGTTGACAGCTGACCACTCCCAAAGCACCCAAAAGCCATTGCTTCCCTCCTGCAAAGCCAGAAAGCACTGGGGGAAGGTGACTGCTGGCATGCTGGAGGATGGAAGACTTACTCTCTTAGCCATCTCCAAGCCAGTGGCATCAAATGAGAACTGATCGGAGCTGAGCTGTCATGAGACTACAGCAGGAGCTGGAGGGGCAGAGAGAAAGAACATATGGAATTCATGATGGGAACCTGACCAAAGATGCAATAACAGCTTTGAGTAATATGTTGCCTTCAAACAACTGAGGTAACACCTCCAGGCTGCAGTGTCATGCAAGGAGGAATCTGCTGGGAGCTTGCTCAGTGTGGGTCAGAGCATTCCAAGCACAGCTGTGCATGCTGAAATGCTGCTTCTAAAAACACTCAGCTCCGTGTGGATGAGAGGGGTCTCTTAGCAACTTCAGTGTGAACTCTTGCCAAGGTTGCACTGTTATTGACTTGTTCTGTCGTGTCTGGGATTGCTATGAGCTGAGATGATGATGCACACTGTATCATAGCCACCACCGATGGACACCCCAGGGGCCTGTCTTTTATACGCTTTGGCAACACTTGTATAGCTTGTTGTGCCAGTAGAAGCTTTGAGCTGAGCTGAGGTTTTGCCATGCCTAGGTACAACAGGGTGAACCTCAGCTTTAACTCTCAGTGTACCTTTCTTTCCTGTGACCTTATTTAAACAGCAGTGTTTATATTGCCCACTAATTCTCAGATCCTGGCCCTCTGCTGATGCAACTCAGCAGTCTCTAGCCACAGTGTCACAGAGCACTTGAGAATGAGTCAAGTAGAACCCAAAGAGGAAAGGAACATTTTAAGTTGGGACTGAAAGATCACAGAGGAGTTGATAATTCTCAGGGTGAGACTGGGCAACACTCAACCACTTTGAGTGACTCCCCAGCTGCAGAATGGGATATGGTAGAGAGAGTAGTGCTGGAGGAGATGAACATGCGGTAATGCAGGTGGCTGGAGTTGGCCCCTTCTTCAAAAGTTCCATGTTCCTGATGCTGTACTTCAGACACCCGCTTCCCTCTGATTCCTATTTCTGTTTATCTTCTCCCAGCGAGGCACAGGGCTTGTCCACGCAAACAGATCAACCAGCATAACTATCGTGTTCTGCTAGAGCTATGACCAACTGATTCGCTGTGTGGGTGCTCTGTCCTGGAATAAAGTTCTTTTGCTTTGCTGTTACGCTAAAGCTATGCCAGTCAGTTGCCCCATGTACACACTTCCTTACTGGAGAGGTTTATAGCTTTCTTCTGTGTAAAAGACCCATTACCTTAATTGAGGAGATAAACACTTTGATTGCAAAGTGGGAGACCGCAAGTGGCTGCAGCACTGAGTAAATCGCCAGTAATGATCCACCTCACTCCTGCCCTGGCAGATATTTATCAGGGGAACTGTTTACTGTAACAACAAAGGATTAGGCTCTGGACTCCATGCTGTTTGTCTGGCTTTGCTAATGAGCTCTGATAGAGTAATAGGAGTTTCAGGACCTCCTCAGAGCAAGGATTAATGACTTGCATTGTTATTTCCCATTTTGAATGAGAAAATGTAAAGTCTTTTCCTCTGAACCTCTACAGCCCCAGCTGATAGACTGCCCCCTACTGGCCCCGCACCGGAGCCCTGTGCCCCCGGCCCTCCCAAGCTGCCTTTGACCAATGACTTGGGGGCATTGGACCTGACTGGCTGTTGCTGTGGTTCTGTTTCTGGAAGTTCCATCTTCAAGAGGTGGAGCTTCCAGAAGTACAATGCAGTACAACAAATGGGCTCTTGTTTCTGCCTCTCTGGGCACCCAGTGGGCCGGGAATTAGTTTCAGCTAGTGCTGAAGTTGTGGTGAGAATGAGTGGACACTGTACAGTTGTTAATTTATTAATAAATATGGGCAGCAGGAACAAGAGACAGGAGAAGCAGTTATGCTGAACCCATGTCATCCACCTCTAAAGCGAGATTTAAGCTCTCTGTGAATTTAGTGCTGGTAATTAGTCTCACTTTGTACACAAAAGAGGTACAGTACAGCAGCCATTGTGTAAGCTTTCTCTGTACTGCTCCCCAGTACAACACACCTTGTGCTTGATGTCTAGAGAGAGAGGAGTTAGTCTCCGTGCCCCATTTAAGCTTTTGCCTCTCTGCAGAGACGGTCAACATGGGGTTGCATTAGTCCTCTCTGCTGTGATGTGATGTTAGCCTTTGTGATATGGACACTTGTCTGCTAGTAAATGGGCTGAAACTTGCCAAATTCATTTCAAGCAGGATACCAGGCACTGGGTAGTTACTAGTGGGTGTTACTGCCACCCTGGGCTGGATTTGAACCAGCAGCGTGGAGGCGAAAGGCTTGTCTCATTTCCAGTCCTGTTAATGGCAGGTTAAGAAAAAGAGTCTGACAGCGAGCTGGTCCCTTCAGTTATCTAGCGAATGTGTCTAGCAATCAACTTTTGAACCTTTAAGATGGTAAATTTTGGTATTTCCCTTCATTCACCTGAGGTCCCCGCCCCCCCAGCAGGACTATCAATCACAGGAAGCCAAGCAGCCTGTACTGTTGAAATCATCAAAGTCCTTGCTTGTTATGGTCCCCTCTAGTCTGTTCAAGGTTTCCTAACCCCATGTCCATTTAATGAACAACGGAGTATGTTTGTTTAGAATCAAAGCAACAAGCTACATATTGTTGTGTGCTGCTTGGTAGGGCAGTGATTAATCAGATTCCACAGGCCCAGAGACTGACGGCTTTTTCTGTTCTCACAGACCTTCTAAAAGGGAGAAGTGAGGACCTGAAACCAGACCATTACCTCCGCAAGAGCCCTTCCCTGGAGTCTCTGAGCAAACCCCCCTCAATGGCCTTCAGCAGCAGGATGCTGACCTCCAGCCCAAGCAGCCTGAAACCCCCCAGCAAACTCAGGTACCAACTCAGTGAAGAAAAGCAATGCACTGGGCTGAGCCACCATTTTAGTTGGCAACCTGATGACTGTTTAATTCCATGGTTCCCAGTCTCTGTGGGTCTCCCATACGGGAAGTGGGCAGGGATGACAAATTGAGGACTGGCACTGATGTTTATTGTTAAGGAACAGGAATCCACAGTGGCACTCACCGTTATATACCAGTATTGGTACAAGCACAATCAGTGATCAGGCACTATTGTTGTGGTGCAGCTTTGGTTGTAGCTGTAAATGAAATCTAACAGAGAGAGTTTGAGATATGAGAGAAAACCAAAGTATTAACTCTGGCCCATATTGTACGTCTGCACTGGAGAAATGTATACATTTTTTCTGCAAGTGCTGTTAATAGTGGAAGCTTTTAGGGCAGACACATGCAAGTGTTTCGACCCTGCTCTGTGCCTTTGCCTTGTCTGCAGTACGGTTTCCATGGTAGCTAGCACCAGTGCAGAAAAATGTGTACAGATTTTCTCATTTTAGACTTAATTCTGCAGTTGGGAATGAATTTGCTGCTCCAGAATAATTAGGTAACTTCTATCCATGTGTCAAATATATGGGTGTAGCATCGCCGGACTCCTCGTTGTTTTATCCATGGTTTACTCTAAAGCCCCAGTTTTAGAGGTGCATTGATAGAGGTTCATTGAAAATTTGCCTTTTGATGTCTGAAGAGGGAGGTGAAAGGGAGTGAAGGATGATGATTGCAGCTGTAGAAAAAGTAAATAAAAGATATGCATTCCTTTAGATATGTTCTACTGAATGCTTTCTAAATACGTTTTTATCATAGACTTTGTTTCAGTTTATATCCAGTGATCCCAAATTAATTTGTGTCTCAGCTCTAAACACACATATGGAATATCTTTTGGGGCAATTGTAATAAGTTGTTTGCATTCTCTCACTGAGAATGTATTGTGCTACCCTGGTTTATCATGTGCATGTAATGTCTAAAGTGAAAGAGAGGAGCTGGATAAAACATATTTACTTCCTTCCCCTCCTCCAATTAGTGTGGAGAGAAAGGACCCATTAGCAGCCCTGGCCCGAGAGTATGGTGGCTCCAAGAGGAATGCACTGCTGAAGTGGTGTCAGAAAAAGACTGAAGGTTACCCGGTAAGAAGACACGTGTTTAATTTTTCATTGGCTTGTACTGTGAGCAGCTATCATTTCAAGGAAATGTATGCAGATTTTTCACTGATGTCTCCTCACACTGGGTATTTTCCATCCACCTTCTTATCTACCACTCTCTCTAACCCTCAAGTCCCCAAAGTTACCTTTGAGTTAAGTGACTCCGTTTACTTTCCATCATATGCTGAAATATTTGCTTCATCCAAATGTCACTGAAGGTCAGCAGTAGAGGGTATGTGAGCTGCAGCTTTAAGCTGAGGGCATAAGTCTCAAACGCCATCTTAAGGTCTTTTCCTTGGATTTCCTCTATGAGCTCTCAGAAGATACCACTTCTTATGACCGTTCTATGAAACCAAAAAGACATTGCCCAAGGTGGCCTTGATCAAGAGGGTCCTACTGTCTCCCTGATGGCCCCAGTAATTTTCCTCTTGACTGTGGTCAGCAAAAACTCAGTAGCACTGGAGGAAGTGTTGCTATGTCATATTATAATTGGCTTTATGCCCAACAGTCCTGTTATTGACTCAAACAAATATAGAGAGAATGGACTTGAAAGCTTTGATCCTGATACTTACGTGTTTCTGAGGGAGCTGGATAAAAGGCTGATAATGGAATGAATCCCAAAGGACTGCTGTCTTTCCCTTGAGTGTTGTGTAAAGTGCAATGTAGTACTAACTGTACAGCAGCAGCAAGCTTATTTTGAATGAAACACAACTTGTGCAGCGATTGTCCAGGTAGCTGCCAATTCTGAGTTTCTAAAACATGTTCTATAAAGACAGTATGAACAGAAAGCTTCAGTTGGATGGCCAAGGTTCTGTCCATGCAGGTTCCCGGGTATATTCACACTGGTCTAGAGCCATCACCTCATTGCTGAAATGCACCATGTCCATGAATCATCTTGCAAATGCTGTTTGTATTGGTTATGTGAGGCTCTTTCTGATGAGACCTTACAAGCTGAAGGCCTGTCTGTTCTGGCTGGATACCATGGCAATGTTGTGATACAGAAGCAGGGATTTGCCCTCCCATCCTACCCAGAATTTCCCCTCTTCCTATGCTATGCAGTGTGCTATGCTCAGGTTGGCTGCTGCCACTTATTGATTGGGTGGCTGCAGATATTGTCTCTGTGTGTAGCCAGTGAAGCACTTCGGGATGAAAGATGCTCTAGAAATGTAAGATGTTTTTTAATTACCCTGAATACCATGTAGCTTAGGAACTATTTTAAAAGGTAAATGAGATGATCTGGGTAATTTAGGCTTGTCTGTCTGACATCGATTCCAGGCAAGATAATAGAGAAGCTGATACAGAACTTGATTAATAAAAAATTAAAGGAGGATAATATAATTAATGCCAATCAACATGGGTTTATAGAAAATAGTTCGTGTCAAACTAATTTGTTATCTGTAAAAGCAGCAAAGAGTCCTGTGGCACCTTATAGACTTACAGACGTATTGGAACATGAGCTTTCATGGGTGAATACCCACTTCGTTTGGATGCATGCAATTTGATATCTGTTTTTGATGAGATTATAAAATTGGTTGATAAAGGTAATAGTGTTGATATAATTTACTTGGACTTTGGTAAAGTAGTTGACTTGATAATGCATGACATTTTGATTAAAAAAACTAGAATGAAATAAAACTAACATGGCACATATTAAATAGATTAAAAGCTGGTTAACTGGTAGGTTTCAAAATGTAATTGTAAATAGAGAACAATCAGAAAACCTGTGTGCTTCTAGCGGGGTCCCACAGGGATTAGTTCTTGGCCTTACACTATTTAACATTTTATCAATGACCTGGAAGAAAACATAAAATCATTGCTGATAAAGTTTGCAGATGACACAAAAATTGAGGGAGTAGTAAATAACAAAGAGGACTGATAGAAAGCGATTTGGATTGCTTAGTAAGCTGGGCACAGCAAGCAATATGCATTTTAATGCAGCTAAATGTAAATATATGCATCTAGGAAAAAAGAATGTAGGCCATACTTTACAGGTTGGAGGACACTCTCCTGGGAAGCAGTGATTCTGAAACAGATGTAGGGGTTGTGGTGGATAATCAGGTGAACATGAGCTCCTTGTTTGACACTGTGGCCAAAAGGGATAATCCAATCCTGGGATGCATAAACGGGAATCTCAGGTAGGAGCAGAGAGGTTATTTTACCTCTGTATTTGGCGTGAATACAATAGCTCCTGGAATACTGTGTCCAGTTCTGGTGTCCACAATTCAAGAAAAATTGGAGAGTGTTTAGAGAAGAGCCATAAGAATGATTTAAAGCATTGGAAAACGTGCCTTCTAGTGAGAGCCTCAAGGAACTCAATCTGCTTACCTTAACAAAGAGAAGATTAAGAAGCAATTTGATCACAGTAAGTACCTGCATGAGGAACAAATATCTGATAATGGGCTCTTCAGTCTAGCAGACAAAGGTATAACATGATCCAGTGGCTGGAAGCTGAAGCTAGCCAAATTCAGACTAGAAACAAGACACCAGTTATTAACAGTGAAGGTAGCTAACCACTGGAACAATTTCTCCATTACTGGACATTTTTTAAATCAAGATCAGCTGTTTTTTTCTTAAAGATCTGCTCTAGGAGTTGTTTGGGGGAAGTTTTCTGTCCTATGTTGTACAGGAGGTCAGATTAGATTATCACAGTGGTCCCTTCTGGCCTTGGAATCTATGAATCTGTGGTTATGTCTACACTGCATACTACTGGCAGTGATGTGCAGGGTATGTGTAACTACTTGCCATGAAACACAAGCTGTAGCCACACTGCAGTGTGTAGCTACACGCATCAGCGAAAGGCTCTGGTTGGGGGACACATCAGGGAAAGGCTCTGGCAGCAGGGATAGCTCAGTGGTTTGAGCATTGGCCTGCTAAACCCAGCATTGTGAGTTCAGTCCTTGAGGGGGTCACTTAGGGATCTAGGACAAAATCAGTACTTGGTCCTGCTAGTGAAGTCAGGGAGCTGGACTCGATGACCTTTGGGGTCCCTTCCAGTTCTAGGAGATAGGTATATCTCCCTCAGTGCCAGAGCCTTTCACTGGAGCTTTTTCCCACTGCCTGTCCAACGCCAGAGACTTTCCCTGTGGCAGAGAAAGGCTCCGGCAGTGGAGAGGCAACAGAATTCTGCACTGCTAAAATCAGGTATGTAGACAAGGGAGGCACTGCTTGGGTATTTACAGAACCGTGTGTAGGTTACATACCCATAGGATTCAAGCCTGTCTTTACCCTTCTTGCCTAAGCAGTGCCTCAGATCTACTGTGTTTGAGGGGCATGCAGCTCAGGTACTCTACATGCCCCGTCAGGAGCGTGCAGTGGAGACGTACCCTGCTAAACTATTCTATCCACTACCATTTGTAATCACTTTATAAACTGTGGCACATTCTAGTTCCTTATCACATTCTTTCTCTCTGCCATTACAGAAAAATTCCAGCTTGGAATACCCGGGTTTATGTGGGATGTTAACTTCCACAAACTAGGGAACTTCATCATACGTCGCAACGTCTCCTCTTATGTAACAATTGGAGCTGTGTGCAAAACCCAAGCTAATACTAGTACTGAAAGAAAATGAGGACAGACTTGTCACTTCTGTCCAAGTGAGAGCAAGGCCAAGGAATTGACTTGCTGAGCAGAGAATGCCATGTTTACCTCCATGCTTTCTGTGTCATTACCAGCATTTGCTTCCAATATTAGAGAATTATGCCATGAAGGCATTAAAGCTTAGCAGCTGGTTCTGACCTACTGCTATTGTATCATTGCTCTTAACGGTTCAGAAGTGGGACATGATGACAAAGCTTCGTCCCAAGCAAGAGCACTTGGGTAGCTGTGGTTTGTGTTTGACAGAGACAAACCAGGGCTGTGGCTGTGCTTCTAGCTGAACTTTTGGACTGTAGTAGGCATTTAGAACAAGATGAATTGTTGTCTGTACACTCTGTGCGTGTGAAATACTCTACTCTGTAATGCTGACATTTTTCGTTTGTAAGAATAATATTTGTTTGTTACTTAGGATAGAAGACAAAAGGATTTATTGCAAATGATCCATGCCCTGGAGCAAAACTTTCATAAACAACAAAACACATATTTTGAAATAAACAGTTTTTTTTTCTCTCCACAACTAGCTCCTTTATGAAACTTTATCTGCTGGAGCCAGCACCTTAGCAGAAAGACAGTAGCCTTTCCCTTTGAAGCAAATTGATTTGGAGACCGTTTAATAGTTGTCTGGTAGTGCAGGCTCATTCACCGGGCTTCTTACATGAACTGATTCATCCTCCCATCAGCTACTTACGTTAATCGTTTGCCCATCCTCCTTGTGAAATAGATACATTATTACTGCTCTCATTTTGCATAGGGTCAAACTGAAGCAGAAAGATTGAGTGATTGGCCTAAGGATGTGTGTCCAGAGTGGTAGAGCCAGGATTAGAATTCAGGTCTTCCAAGTTTCTGGTCCTCCCCTCAATCCAATATGCCATGCTGCCTTCCCATATAGCTGTATGTTCTGTGCAGGACTGTAAATATAGCTGTACTTCATTGCCCTCTGGCCTTCTGAAAATCTCTAGGTCTCAAAGTTTGACTTTTCCATCCAGTCCTCAGCAGATGCGATATGAAGTAGAAGTTGGGGTGGGAAAAGACCTGTTAAGTCAACAAGCCCATCCCCTTCAGCCAGTGCAGGATTGTTCCCTAGGATGTTGTCGAATCTTTTAAATGTCCCATGTGATGGGCTTCCACCATTTCTCTTGAGAGACTCTTCCCAATTTGTTGGCACTTGTTTACCCCATCATCATCTTCATCAATCTCTAGCAAAGTGTTTCAGGTAGGGGTCCAGTTGTATATTCAGTTTATGTTCATCACTAACAATTTTGTCATGCCACCAAAGCTTTTGATGCCCATGTGATCAACAGTCGTTTGTTGGTCTTCCATTCTAATGATATGTCCGTACCAAGAAAGTTGCTGAAACCGAACCAGCGCTGATGGAGGTGATTGCTCGATTCCTGATGTTGTCTTGCCACTTGTTATGGAGCAGCTGACGAAGACTACAAGAATCAAAAATGTCAATCTGGTGCCCCTCAGCCTTCCTCGTGCCCACGTTTCACTTCCATACCACACAGTTTGTATAGCTGTGATGTCACAGCTTCCCTCCAATTTCTGCTGAAGAGTCCAAAACATGGCAGTAGCTGCTGATACTCTTTTGGGCATCATTCAGCGCTGTTTGTGACACTTCCCAAACTGGAGCTTGCTGCTAGAAGCTTTCCCAGATTGTCAGCCAATATTTTCTTTTCCTTAATGTCATCCTCTTACTCCTACCTCAGAATAATGCTGATGCTTTTAGAGGCACTAACATGCCTTTGCCAGTGTATGGACCAGCTCAGACTCTACGGGTACCAGCCCAGTACCAAGAGAGCCAGAACTCCCATGCTGCAAGAAAAGAAACGGAAAAGTCCTGTGTTTTTACCCTGAACCCAAGAAGTGGGGTTAAAATAGGTTATTGGATAGCAGGCCACACATGAGGCATGCAGGGCAGTCTGGGTCTATATGTTGTTGTTCCTTTTGGAATTAGTCTCTGGAGGAAAAATATTCATGGTTCAAAAGACAGTGAAAGCCTTGAGTTTATTTACAGCCACTGGAGTGATCCCGCTACTGACCTGGCTGCACAAATGGAGTTTCAAAGGGAACTGTAGGACATTTTTAGCCTGTGCTCTGGTGAGGCTCTTGTATACATGTCCCACCTCCTGTTACTGTCGTTGCTGAAGCAAAGTGATTTGCCTGAGGTAGTTTTTAGAAAAGGCAGTCACATTGCCTGTATGCTCCAAGAGAACCAGGAGGGGCTCTGACTGGGAGGCTGCCAGTGGGGTTTATCACCCATAGGGAAGGTTTTCAGAGCATGGTCTTAAAGGGGAATGAACAGATGGGAGAGGAGCACATTGGTTTATTGTGTGGATTTTGCTCTTCTCCTCACTTCATGCTCTTCTTCCCCACACTGCCCTACTTGGAGACAGTTTCTTTTGGCTGTCTTCCTCAGTCTCACTCCCAATTTCCCTGTACAGTGTATTCTCTGAGCTTCTTGAACTTTGCTTCCCCATGAATCCTGGCCTCCCATGGCCCGGCTGATATTAAGCTCCACATGGAGTCTTTTTATGATTCCCAAGTATGAAGAACTGGAATGAGTTGGAGAATGCCATCCTCCCTCCTGATTTGGTTGCTGCCCTTGGCAGGGAATGACACAATGAAGAAGGCTTTTGTGAAGAACCATGTTAATATGCATGGCCACTTTGTGTCTTCCCTTCACATAATGCCTGTGCCTCAGTTCACATCAACAGTCATTGTGACTTCCCACCGTGTTTTCCCTGCCATGAAGCCCAGGATTCCAGGCCTTAACCTCCATCAAGAAGGACTGAGTGCAGCCCAACTCAAACCCCATCAGTCAGTTGACTACTAAAAGGAACTACAGAATAGTAGACCTCCCACCTGACTGCCCCACTCCATTTTCAATAGCTGAGCATGCTACCTCTTAAACTCTGTGTCTGTTGGACAATTCCTAATTTGAGTTACTTGTCTTGGGGAGGGAACGCCTTCCTGTTTAAATTACAGGGAGATTAGATTTGATCAAACAATTTGAGCTGATATTGATGGTGTAGACCAGTACCAGCTACCACTCATGCCCCAGATCCTGCACTGAAAGCTGGATCGATTGGCTGGGAGAGTGGCTGGGGATGAGTCCCAGGGATATCTGAATAAGACCTCATCTTTTTAGAATGTTTTTATACCAATGGGGTAAACACCCCTTCTACTATTAATGGAAAAGTACAGCCTACTCCTGTCCTGTCCTGTTCCCCCCCCCACCCACCCACCCACCTCCGTTGATCAGTGAGAACATTCCCCTTACTTTGATCTCTAGCATCCTTCACAGGAGGACATGTCAATACACATGGGGAGAGAGACCCTGGAGGAAGCTGAGAGAAGAGTAACAAAAATGATTAGTGACCTGGAAGGGTTTATTTTATAAGGAAGGACTGCAAGAGTTTATAGCTTAGCTAAGCAAAAAGCATAAATAAAAACTATCTGTCTCTGATCTGTCTATGGTATTTCTGAAGTAGATATCACTGTGGTATCTAAGCAGTGATCTGATAGTCAAAGGTGGTAAACATTAAAGAAGAAGAGAAATTATTTAGAGGCATGTAATTAGGAGTGATAAAATTAAATAAAGGGGAAAATTAGGTTTAATAACCAGAAAATAATACCTGACAATGAGATCTATTATGCTGTGGAATAATCTTTCATATGAAGTGGATGTGTCCTTGCTAGGGACACTTACAACTGGACTGGATGAAACATGAATAAATACCCAATAGGAAGCAATCCTGCCTCGACCTGACTGATAGGGCATAACAATTCCTTCTGCAGCTGAAATCTATTTTTCAAATTAGCATCAGTATCAGGCACACATACCCTTTCAAAGTTGTCATGTCTCTTAGATGAACCCAGGCACTCTCATGTGACCTCTAACCGTGCATGTGTGCACACACTCGAATGTCCATTCAGCTCTCCTAGCTTGTTGACGACATGATCTGCAATGTGAGGTGACAAGATGACCAGATCTGATAACTGCTTACGTGGGTCTAAAATCCAATTACCATAAATCCTCTAGACTGTAAGTGATTGCTCAGAGGAAACTATTTCTGTCAAAACAGTTTTTTCTGTTCTGGGCTTTTTCATCTGTTTAAAAAAAATTATGCATCATAGCAACATCAGGAAGTTGAAACTTGGGTGCCTCTTCTAGCTGTGGAGTAATAGGTTCTGTTCCCCTGAGTCTTAACTCCCTGCAGCTGCTTAGAGTCCTTTTTGTTGCATTATCACCCTCCATAATCATATCATTAGTGGCTGTGGTGTTATTTAAGTGCTCCAGTTCTGTTTACTCTCTGTGGAGACCATCTGTCAAGGGGCCAAATCTCTCCAGATTAAATCTATTACCAGCCAGAGTTGTATTATGAGAACATAGGACATCAAGAGGCACTTATCCCTGGGTCATTAAAAATGATGCTCTCTATATTGCTTCTGCCACACACGTCCTCCCTAGTATGGGTATGTTAGTTTCACCAGTCAGGTAGGATAAGCACTCTGTTTAGTAACAATGGAAATGGTACCAAGTTAGTGAATACAGACTGCTTAAAAGAACTGCTTGGTTTTCCCATTCTTGTTTCCGGCCACTAAGCAGCTTTTTTTTTCTTTTTCTTTTTTTGGAGGTGTGGGGTGGGGAATCAGCATGAAGAGAGTTTTATGAAACTGAACCCATTATCCCCAGAATGGTAGGACAGTAGCTCTTGGACTCTTTCCAACAAACTTGTAATGGGTTCCATAAGAACGTTTTTTGAAGAGCCAATATCTTTATTATGGCCTCATCTTTGCAAATCTCCTGAGATTCCTTTCTGTTTGGAGGGCCACTGATTGGGAACCAGGGCATCCTGTAACTGCCACAGGTGAGATAGAAATTAGAGCTGTAAACTCTCTGAACATTTTAAAATCTCAGTCCGATATAAGTTCCCTGTCTGCACCTCCAGGCTGTTGCATTACGTCTGCTCCCTGACCATGGATCTCAATCCATGTGGTCATGGTTAGAGACAGAGGGCACTTTCATCAGAAGCCCAGTCATTCCCAGCAGCAGTGGCACCAGTTTGAGGGACTACATAGGGGTCACAGGTATTCGTTTATTGGCTTCAGAATGAGCACCGCTTCTTCAGCCAGATTCAATATCATCTTGAAGGCTGCTGTCAGCAGCACACACAAATTACAACCAAAGTATGTTCATTGTGATCTTCAGTATGGCTGGACAAGTAGATCACTTTTGCAAAGGAAGTAGATTGGATCAGGCACAGGATCTCCTTGGATCTCTTTCCTTATAAAATGTTCTTACAGGTCTGAGCAAAGCTATAACAGAACGGTTGGTTTCCCTTCCCTTGGTTTACAGAGTCATTTGATCATGAAGTAGGTAACAAGAATTCCAGAAACATTATGCACGTTTCAGAAAATACAGTTAGGAATTTGTAGGAGCTGTTTATGGGACAACAGTCTCAGAGAGTTGTATTGTCTTCTACTTGGTTATTCTAAATTAGCCAAGCATGAAAAGCCAGATGTTCACTCTAGTTCTTACCAATTTTGTCTCAAAGTTCTGGAGAATGGCTCTCGAGGCTGCCTTTGCTTGAGACAGAAATATTCTTAGAGCTGTGACTTGGGAAGGGACTTGGGGGTATATTGAGCATAGAATGATAGAAATGTAGGGCTAGAAGGGACCGCAAGAGGCAATCTAGTCTATCCCCCTGCACTGAGGTAGGACCAGGTAAACCTAGACCATCCTGAAAGGTATTTGTCTAACCCAGGGGTCAGCAACCTTTCAGAAGTGCTGTGCTGAGTCTTCATTTATTCACTCTAATTTAAGGTTTCACGTGCCAGTCATACATTTTAACATTTTTAGAAGCTCTCTTTCTATAAGTCTATAATATATAACTAAATTATTGTTGTATGTAAAGTAAATAAGGTTTTTAAAATGTTTAAGAAGCTTCATTTAAAATTAAATTAAAATGCAGAGCCCCCCCGGACTGGTGACCAGGACCCAGGCAATGAGAGTGCCATTGAAAATCAGCTCGCGTACCACCTTTGGCACACACGCCACAGGTTGCCTACCCCTGGTCTAACCTGTCCTTAAACGCTTCCAGTGATGAGGATTCTACAACCTGTATTAGTAACCTATTCCAGTGCTTAACTATCCTTATAGTTAGAAAGTTTATCCTAATATCTAAGCTAAATCCCCTCCAAGCTAGTTATTATTTGTCCTACCTTCTGTGGATATGGAGAGCAATTGATCACCATCTTCTCTATAACAGTCCTTAACATATTTGAAGATTTATCAAGTCCCCCTCCTCTTTTCTGAAGACTAAACATGCCCAGTTTTTAAATCTTTTCTCAATGATCATGTTTTCTGAACCTTTTTATAATTTTGTTGCTTTCTTCTGGATTCTCTCCAATCCATCCGCATCTTGCTTAGTGTGGCGCCAATACTGAACACAGTATTTCAGCTGACGACTCCTCGGGGCTGAACAGAGCAGAACAATGACCTCCTGTCTCCTGTTAATACACCCAGAATGATATTTGCCTGATGCATGCTGGAGATGGACCCTTCACCCTTCAAAAACATTTTTCTTCTAGAAATATGATACCAGCCCTTATTCGGGATGGAAATTTCTTTATTTCTGTTTGGGTTGAACTCGCCTTCAGTTCCAGTAAGTGCTGGTGTGAAAAGGTCTCCAACACTGAGTCATTCAATGACAATCTACTCTATAATGCTTATTTATAATAGTGCCTTCCATACACAATATCTCAGCAAACTGTCTAAATAAGCCCGGAAGTCTTCCAAGGGCTACTCCATCTTAGAGTGAGACAGAAATTTGAAGTAGATTACATTTCATTTTATTTTCCAAAGCATTAAGTGCATCTGTTCAGTGCTCTGCTCACCAGCTGCCTCAAAGCCCATGTTTCAGAACATGCAAGAAGCCATCAATTCAGGATTATAAAATGCAATGTACGTACATTAAGAGTGCAAAAGCTTGGAGAGAGAAATAGAGCCTGTGCCAGTATTTGCTGTTTGTCAAGAAAGTATTGCAACAGAGGACTGATTGAGTCTGTCAGTGAGATATGGAGCCTTTACCCTTTGGTTCC
This sequence comes from Gopherus flavomarginatus, assembly GCF_025201925.1. Taxonomy (NCBI): domain Eukaryota; kingdom Metazoa; phylum Chordata; order Testudines; family Testudinidae; genus Gopherus; species Gopherus flavomarginatus. The sequence continues at coordinate 22,413,843 of NC_066635.1, read as the reverse complement.
CAATTCAAATCCAGTCCTAGGCAGTGGTGAGCAAAAGTGATCATCTAGTATATGAAATGAGTTAGTGGCCTGTTAGAACCATGGAACAGGGAGATAGGATCAGATATATATATGGTCCATCTAGTCCAGTATTCTGACAGTAGCCAGCCAGCTCCATATGCCTTACAGAAAGGTCCAACCTCCTCTCCCCCCACACCGTAATTGTCAGTTCTATACTAACATGCCCATGATGATGGAAGTTTATTGCTAGCCCAAGGAAGTTAATGGTTTGTGTCCTGAAGCAGGAGGGCTGTCATCCCTTTGTAAAGCTTTATCATGAGAAGTGTAACAGCTGCTTTTCTTTTTAGTCAAATAATGGTCTAAACCTTTCTCCAGTCCAACTAAGCACTTTGCACTGATATTACTTTGTACATGTCTGGTCTGTGACTGTATTCTAGTGAACAGCTGCGTGCATCAAAACCCCACCATCATGAATGACATTAGCTAGCACCCAAGTTGGCAGTCTCATCAAAGAGGCCAAGGAGAGACTGAATCAACCCTCCAAATCAGGGCTGAGGCACACTGAGCATCCTGTTCCTGTTTTGTGCCTAATATAGGACTTTGCTCACCAGAGCAACCAATCCAGCACCTTTCTCCAGCACTAATGTAACACACCTTAGTGATACAGTCTTGAGAACTGTCTTTGGTGGCCATGGGAATCCCTGCAAAGCTGTGTTCTGTCCCAGCTGAAGACAGAGCCTATTGCATTCTGACTTCCCAGATGCACTCGGACTGCTTTTGAATGATATATTGATTCTTTTCTTTTTTACTTTTATCTTTTTATGTCAATAAGGGGCATGAAGTCTTTTTGATAAACCTCTGAATTGTGTTGACCTCTCTCTATCAGAGAAGCGTTACCAAATCCCCTGACTAAATACATAATTAATCATTAGAGCTAGTTAAGCACAGGCATTCTGTAGTCTGACAGTAACACAGAGAAGTAGATGTGCAAGTTTACAGGCCGCCTTTGGAAATGTGCCCTTTACAGAGATAAGAGGAGGTAAATCCCATCTGTTACTGCAGATTGTTTACAAGCACTTTGGAAAGGTCTAGATTCCCGGAGCACTATGATTCTGTGTGCTAAAGCTCACTAGCAAAACTACTTCTAGCTAATGTGAACTGACTGAAGGCAATTGTGGAACAAAAACCAAATAGATTTAAATCTCAAATGTGAATCCATTTCCTATATGAAGGGTTCGAGCTAAGTCCCTAGATTAGGAAGAAGTAAAAGCTGCACTCTCCTGCCAAAACCTGGATATGGCAACCTGAGACTAGGGTGTGCTGGCCCAGTTGTCTCTTCACAGCCTGCTGATTTAAAAATGCTGCTGTTTTATGGGCTTGTCTACAAACAAAGTTATACCACTTTGACCTTCCCAGTATAGTTCAAGCTGTACACCCCTCCCACTTCTTATAGAGGTGCTTTATACCAGTACAACTATTCCCATCTGAGAAGGGGGGTAAACTATAAGCTATCTCCACTAGGCACTGTGATAACTATTTCGCTTGGGGTGTGATGTTTTTAACCTAAATCATCATACCGGTATAAAATCTGTCTGGAGACACTACTTTGTGATATTGCTGCCTGAGGAGTGAATGAAATCTCAGGTTCTTTTTCTGCTTCTCTGACTGCAGAAGCAAAAGTTTCACATATGTGGGGTGGCTCCACACAGCCTTTTCCTCCCCATGCAGAAGTTTAAGGGATCCTTTTGCAGAGTGTCAGTGCTGAGTGTGGCGAGGAGGTTTCATCCTGTGGGTAAAGTAGGACTGAGAATTAGGAGGTCTGGGGTTTTACTCCTACCTCTGCTACTGACTGTCTCAGTAGCCTTGGTTATGTTGCTTAATGTATCCAAGCCTCAGTTTCACAGCTAATATTGACCCACCTTGTGGGAAGCGGGGACTGTGTGATTTGGTAATGTTTGAAAAGTGCTTGGAGAGTACAGAGTTAACTTATTTTTGATATTTCCATACCCCTCAGTTTCAGGATCACACTGCCTTTAATCTCACATTTTCTCCTGAATTAAAGCCCTCCCATTCTGAAGACAAATGTTTGGGGATGAATCTGCACATGAAGTTTCTCCATATGGCCAGTTGCACAGCTGGAGTCTCTAGAGCAGGGCTCAGGTTTGAGGATTTTTTTTTGGTTACTGTTTAAGTGCAGCAGCCAAACTGTAGCATGTTGGAAATAATCAGGTTAATTACTGACATGAGCCCCTGTCGTAGTGACGCCAGCGTGTAAATATGCTTGGCTGATGCAGCTAAATATCCTGAGCCAGATTTTCACTTCATTCACACAAGAGGCTTTATCCTATAAACAAATACGAGTCTTTTAATTGGAGGGACAAAATCAATGCCCATGCAGCTCTTGTATGCAGTACTTTCTATCCTGCTGGGTAATTTTAAAAATAGCATTTACACTGTAGCCACCCCAAAGTCCTGGAAGGAATAACAGTCCCTGAAAATGCTGAATCAATTGGGCATCAGCGGGAGCAGCTCCAAATCATGACCTTATGTGCAGTGCGGATAGGAGCAGCTGTAGATTGCTTCAGGCATTCACAGAGCAGGTGCATAGGGTAGACCGTCGCTTTGGAGCTCATGAAACAAGCTCTGAATGGTGGGAGCGTCTTGTCATGCAGGTGTGGGATAATGAGCAGTGGCTACAGAACTTTCGAATGTGGGAAACCACCTTCCTGGCACTGTGCACGGAGTTCGCCCCAGGCCCGCAGTGCAAGGACACCAGAATGAGAGCTGCCCTCTCAGTAGAGAAGTGTGTGACAATTGCTGTGTGTGAAAGCTGGAAACTCCAAACTATCGGTCGGTCATGAATCAATTTTGAGTGGGGAAGTCGACGTTTGTGGCTGCGTTAATGCAAGTGTGCAGGGCAATAAATCACATCCTGCTTCACAGGCAGGGGTAATTCTAGCAGACCTCTCACTACCAAGGGTAAGGAGAGAAACAAGGGTACATCTGCTGTAATTAACCTGTTCCTCGAGTTATTCTGGATTTTTGTATTTAATCCAAGAGGTTTGGGTGTATTATTCACATTAAAAAGAGGCATGGTAAAATAATCTCGTCATGTTTCCCTGTAACAGATTCTACTAAATCCAATTTGCAAATCATTTGAGACTCTAAACTGCCCTTTGAAAACCGATGCGTGGAACTGGCTCTGAATTCTGCAGGTGCACTATGTAATTGCAGAAGAATCCTGGTGGCCTTTAATTTTAGGCATTCGGCCCTTTGGTCAGTGTTAATGGAACACAAATTCCATTCTCCCCTGTTCCTGGTGGGTTGTGTCATATTGCCCAGACAGTGTGGACTGTCATATGTGCTCAGGAGGTCGGGTGAGAAGGAGCAAGAGGAGCCCATTTGCGGGTTCTGCTGTTCAATGAATATTAATATTTAGAGACTTGTTTAACCAAAGTTCAGAGTTTGCACATTTCTCTTGATGGAGCCTCTTTGGCTGACGCCTGCTAACCCATCCCTTTCCTATTATGATCTAAGAAATTCAAATTAGATTTACAATTTCATGGCACCATCAGTAATGTGGGGCTGGTTGAGATAATCTCCTGGGGGCAGCCTTTCAAAGCACTATGATCAAATCTTACAGGAGAAAGGGCAAAGTTCAAGTCTGAAAATCTGTAGTTCAGTGAAAGGGCGGTTCCTTTTCAGGCATCTGTTTCTAAATATAACCACCTGAAAACACAGGGCCCTAAAGATTTCTTAGACTTTCACTCCAGGCAGGAGATATGGGCCTCCTGGGCAGCTAATTCAGGAGGAAGGGAGAGATTCATAATGTAGGGCTTGTGAGATGGTGCTGCTATTAAAAACAGACAATTCCCTTTGGTTTGTTCTACTTATTTGTTTTAACTAGTTCTGTTCTATGTGTGTTAGTTTATATTCTGTCTGGGGCTGAACCCTGGGAGCAAGCTGCCTTGGCATCTTCCCCAGGGTAGCCATTCAGACCACTGGCTTGTGATTGGCAGCAGGGAGTTTTTGTATGGTAAGAGGGAAGGGGAAAAATGACTATAAAGTCCCCTTCAGTGCAGACTTTCTCCCTCCCAGTCACAGTCCAGTTGCACATATGTGTCTGTAATTTATTATCTTGTGTTTTAGAAGGAATTATGACTCAAAAGACCCTTTGTTGTAAGCACAGCCTGTCATCTGCTTTGACAAAACTGTTTGGGTCACTATTCTAATGTCTGCAGGCTGCCATCAGAAGCACCCAGTTTTTTCCTGTTGCTTTGCACTGAAGATCTGGAGTCAGAGATGCACTGACATAAGATGGGGCAATGTAAAACAAGAATTTAAGATTTCCTTGTGTGCCTGCTATCACAGTCTTAACAGCATTTTGTCTGTATGCAAAGAGCCACAGCATAAGAAGGGGCTAAGCTCAAGGAGTTGCAGGTGCTTAGCTCCTCTTCGGCTTTCGCCCACCATACCTATAGTAGATTATAGATTTTTAAAAATTGTTCTGTAAATAATGTCACCTGAGGCTTCTTTTCTTTTCAGCGTTGCTTGGTTTTTTGGTCACTTTTACCATTTGTAAAGGTTAGACATGTCGAGGGCAAAATAGAGATAGATGTTAGGATACAAGTGAGAGCCAGGCATATTGTGGCCATGAACTGGCAAACTTCCTCCTTGTAACTGTCACTGCACCTCAGGTGTGACCTGGAGCTTCCTCCCACTTTGTCCTTCCCACCTTGAGCTCCTCATAGGGCTCCAGCAATGCCTCCTTCTTCATGACCTACATCATCCTATGTTATTCCATACTAGTGCCTCTCGTGAGAAGAGACTTTCCATTGTTCAAAACTGTGTGGGGTTTTGTGTTGCTGACAAAAGCCCACTAAGAACTAATCCAGACCACCAAACTTGTAACTCCGCTGTTCAGCGGTGAATGAGTAGCTAAGAGCTACAGGCTCTTCTGAGTGTAAAACTGGAGGCTTGTTAGTATCTGTTCCATCACACTAGGTACTGCAGCACCAGTCAGGGTGCTGCAACAGGTATATTAGATAATTAAGTCCAAAGCAGACTACAAAGAGTTACCCAGTTTTGTGAGATCCATTTGTAACTGGGCAACAAAATGGCAGATGGAATTCAGTGTTGATAAATACAAAGAAATGCATATTGGAAAACATAATCCCAGCTATACATACAAAAAGATGGGGTCTAAATTAGTTGCTACCACTCAAGAAACAGATCTTGGAGCTGTGGATAGTTCTCTGAAAACGCCCGCTCAGTGTGCAGAGGCAGTCAAAAAAGCGAACAATATTAGGAACCATTAGGAAGGGGATAGATAATAAGACACTAACTATCATAATGGCACTACATAAATCCATGGTTCGCACCCACATCTTGAATACTCTATGCAATTCCTGTCATCCCATCTCAGAAAAGATCTTAGAAATAGAAAAGGTACAGAGAAGGCAACAAAAATGGTTAAGGGTATGGAACACCTTCCATATGAGGAAAGATTTAAAAGACTGGGGCTATTCAGCTTGGAAAAGAGATGACTAAGTGGGGATATGATAGAGGCCTCTAAAATCATGACTGGTGGGGAGAAAATGAATAGTGAAGTATTATTTACCCTTTCACATAACACGAGAACCAGGGGTCACCCAATGAATAGGCAGCAGGTTTAAAACAAATGAAAGGAAGTATTTCTTCACACAACGCACAGTCAACCTGTGGAACTCATTGCCAGGGGATGCTGTGAAGGCAAAAGTATATCTGGGTTAAAAAAAGAATTAGATAAGTTCATGGAGGATAGGTCCAGCAATGGCTGCTAGCCAAGATGGTCAGGGATGCAACCCCATGCTCTGGTGTCCCTAAGCCTCTGACTGCTAGAAGTTGGGACTGGATGATAGCAAATGGATCATTTGATTGCACTATTCTGTTCATTCCCTTTGAAGCATCTGGTACTGGCAACTGTTAGAAGACAGGATGTTGGGCTAAATGGACCATTGGTCTGACCCGATATGGCCATTCTTATGTCCCCATGGGCTATGAAAGGGTGTTTCCTGCTCTTGTCTATGTCTGAGTGAAGGGGAAAAGGGACAGGATTTTCTTGGGGAACAAGATGCATCACCTGTTACAATGGCAGGAGCCAGACTCTGAGAGAGGGCAGAGAGTTGGTTATTGTAACATGAGAGGCTAGATGTTCGTGGTAAATTACATTTGAATTAACTAAGAACATCAGGTTTCTCAGTTCTCTGGAGCTCTGACCCTTCCCTTCACAATTTACATGACTATGCCACTATGGAAGGAGTTGGAGATTTATGCCACCGTGATCTCAGATGAGAAAGGAATTAAGCATCATGCAGCTTGATTGATGCATCACAGCTGATCAGCATACATGTGCCTATTTGCAATCTAGTCATACCTCTGATCCATTTTCCACTCCCATGACATGCTGCAGGTGCTTCCTGTATGCCGTAGAGGGGCAATGTTCTTTGTGAGTGAAATGTGTTGTATTTAACTTCGGGATGAGTTTCCCTAAGTAGGGGCTGTTAATTCATTAATGCACCCTCCAGTAGGCTAGGTAGATGTGGTGTGACTCAAGTTGACACAGTTTCTGTAATTCACTTTGTGATCAAACCCCAAATGTTCAAGTTAAGTCATTCTACATTCGTCTCCATGTAAAGGAAGAACTCTCCCCCACACTTATGGTCCGTCTGTAGTGGAATAGCAGGGAGAGGCGTAGCAGGAGGTTGGAACTGATTTTTATTGCCAAAGTAATCAATAGAATTGAATATCTTCCAAGGTGGCCAAACCCTACATTTTTTAGTTCTGGCTGGCTGCACCAGAACTAATGATTCCACATGGAGGAACGAATGTAGAGTGCCTCTATTCTGAAAGAATTTGTTGGGGTTGCCTACTGGGGAGCTGCAGCTTGGAAGTGCACTGGAGAACCTTGGAAACTATGCAAATATGTGCACCTCCAGAGGCGGACACGCAGTTGGCTTGTATTTTACCACTGTTCCCTAATGTCAAAACAAACAGTGTTTTAACAGGGAACATCGGATGAAATCATGGAGCAGAGTCACCTCTATGTCTGAAGTGGGGGGGTGGGGAGATTTGTTCAGAGAAAACACAAGCTATTCTCTCTTACAAGGTTTGGTGGTTGGAGGGGGTTTCTTTTTTGTTTTGCTTTTAACTGAACCTTTGATCTGAACCTTCACAAAGAGTTAGATTTGAAGTTGTGACAAAAGTTCAGGCTGGTGTTTCTTTTCTGACCAGTTCCCCTGGACCACTGATGTCAGAACCACTTTCCACTAGCTTCACTCTGGTGGTGTATGTGAGCAGCAGAGCCCACCATCAAGCTCTTGATTATGTATAAGATGTGGATCCAAGGGTTGTTTGTAAATGGCATACTAGGTTCTGGCCACTTAGAGGATTTTGTTGGAGAGATGAGGGATTTTGATTTTATATAGGCCTAGGGACTTCCCTCTTCTACATATTGTCAGCTAGCAAGAGCAAAGAGCCTTAACAAATTTCTGAATCTGCAGACCCTGGTAGAATGGATCAATCTGACCCCAGGCTGGTGGATCATTGTGGGAATGAGCAGTTTTATCTTGTATGTCTTTTGTGGGAGAGAATAATACACTGAAACTGGGGATGAGAATCCTGCAGCATTGGAACAGGAGAGCAAAAAGAGCTGGAGCCTTACTGGCGAGAAGACAGTCTGCTTTGGTCTATACATTCACATCAAGCTGGGCCATAAAAGGTCAGAGTAAGAATTTATCTCAAATGAGGGAATTAATGTGTCTAGTGCTTTGAAGGTGTAAAGTATTCTGAAAAAGTTCAGTGTGCATAGAATCATAGAGATGTAGGTCAAAAAGGGACCTTGAGAGGTCAAGTCCACCCCCCTACTCTGAGACAGGACCACATAAAACCAGCCCATCCCTGACAGGTGTTTCTTCAACCTATTCTTAAAATCTTCCAATGACAGGGATTCCACAGCCTCCCTTGGAAGCCTGTTCCAGAGCTTTGCTTCCCTTATTGTTAGAAGTTTTTTTCCTAATATTGAACCTACTGTTTGCAGCTTCCAGTCCTAGGCTCTGAGATCGAGCTCTGAGATCTAGGAGGTGTCACTTACCTTTAGTCTGACCTCCCTTCATGGGGCTTTGTGCAGGAACTTGAAATCCCAGAGCTTTGCAATGGCATAATTCCAGACTGCTGAACTTTTCATTCCAGACTTAGTGCAACTTGAGCAATAAGCTTGTCTGAGCAGATCAGCAGAAGCAGTTTGAATTAGCTTCTGAATGGCAAGTCTCATTCAGGCAGCCTCTGTCCTGTGTGCTGGCTGTGATCCTTAGGCTGCTTTCAGAGTGTTTCTCTCACCTGAAAAGATGCATCAGAAGCTTATTGCAAATGGGATTCTCCTTTTCCCAACTGTTTAGTTAGAACAGTAATCCACATAGGGGTGGGGGAGTCTCTCTCTTCCCCCTGGACTCCGTGATGTCTTCTGAGCTCCCTGACGTCACTGCAGCCTTTGCCGGCAAAGGTTAAGGTTGATGTTTGAGATAAAATTTATCTTTCCTACTGTTATCTCCTCCCTGGTCCTGAACATCTGTCAGAAGCAGAGTCTGGAGCATATGAGGGTAACATGCCAGATTTTCACTGTGTGTGTGTGTGAGAATATCAGGGAATACACTTGCTGCTTTGGTAGGTGACGTGGGAATGTCTGCTTTTCTAGAGGCTCCGAGCTGACCAGCCTCCCCTCATCTGCCCTCCCCATCTGTTGCACAGCTGTTTTTATAGCTTGGAACATAAAAAAAATTGGACAGGTCAGATCTCTGCATATTTCTCCCCTCGAGGTCTCTTCTGATTTCACATTCTCAAAACCCTTCCAGAAAAACAAAATCCCACCATTCCACTCATTTCTGTCCAAAGCATTATCCTACACTCCAGGTCCATATCCCAATCCTGCATGGCTGCAAGTGAGATTGTGGACATAAAGCTGGAAGTCGCTGGGTTTGGGGTTTCCAGGTCTCCAGGGAGGAGGCCCAGCTGCTGGATCAGAGGGCAGAGATCCATCTCCTAGTGGCTTCTCAGTTGGTATTTCTGTTAGCAAAACCTAAACCAGATACAGGAATGGAATATTTCAGACAGTCTCTTTTTGTTTCATACAAACTGGTCTCCAGAAGAATGTCTGTTGCAGATCTGTGTTGGGTTGGTTTTTAGTCAGTGCTAGAAATTCTGCTGGTTGGTGACACACCCTGCATTAATGGATTTAGTTTCCATGATCTTCAATGTGCAAAGGGGACAGCAGCACCCTAAAGGAAGGTGTCCAGGCATTGTCCTCATAGCATTGTAGAAGTTAGAGGTGGAAAATACATGCCAGGTCATCTTGTCTATCGGCCGGCCAATATAGGAGAGTTTCCTACAGTACATTTACTACTATGTTGTCCAGTCTAGTTTGAAATGTCTCAAGCAATAGGCTTTCCACCATTTCCCTTGAACGACTATAATTTTGCAATCTATTGAGGCCCAAGTTGCTGTATATAGAGGAGTATTAAAGCATGACTTGAGAATTGCAGAGCTTGTTTGTGTCCACTTTCCTGACCATTGGGATAAGAAAAGCATTGTCTCCACCCTCTGTCACTAAACACTGCTATAAAACAAGAACCTTATAAATCAGTGACGGTGTACTTGGTGGTGCAAGTGGCCTCCATGTCTGAGACAGTCAGAAAGCAAGCAGCTTTCAGTGACTGGAGCAGTAAATCTCTCAGACATGCATCTGAAGAAGTGGGTATTCACCCACGAAAGCTCATGCTCCAAAACGTCTGTTAGTCTATAAGGTGCCACAGGATTCTTTGCTGCTTTTACAGATCCAGACTAACACGGCTACCCCTCTGATACTCTCTCTCTCAGGTAACTGTAAATTGGTGGATAACATGCAGCTGATTTCTCTGAAAGATTCAGGAAAGCAGGGCAATCCAATCTCACCCAACTCCTTAACACAATTAACTCATTCTTCATTAAGGTTTGGAATCTGGGAACACACCATGGTTACAGGATAATGGTCTCCTGCTGCTACTTTAATGCTTAAGTAAAGCCAAGACATTTATTTTCAAAGCCAAGACATTGATCTTGTACAGTGTTCAACTGCTAGGTCTTTATTTCTGTTATCTCAATTGATTGATGTCCATTACTACTTATATCATGTGGCTGCTGTGCAGTGATAGCTACTCCTTGTGCCACTGGAGACCTGCATTCTGGTTGGATTACAGAGCTGATATAGATTTGCTTCAGCCAATCAGAAGCCATCTTATTAATAAAAGTATAGGTATTTTTAAAGTGTAGTTGAAGTCTTATTTTGTTAAATGTATTAATCGCAGTCAGCCATCCAGCAATTGGACAGGCTGGCACAGATTCCAGGTGGGATAATAAGTGAGGCACCATAAGTGAAGAGCTTATACTAAAAGACTTGGTGTCTGCGTCAGTGGGTCTGACTGTGTGTGTGTCATCTTCAGCATGATAGGAGTATTGGGATCCTTCTCTTGTGTGTGACTGGGAGGGGGCGGAAAAACAGTTAAATAAAGAATACTAGGAGTCATAGAGTCTGTGTGTCAAGGTTCTGCAGAGCATCAGTGCAAGGGTTTGATTGGAGTGGTCTATGAGAACTGTACACCTGCTGCAATGTGAGACAGGGTGATCCAGAGAGACAATGCTTTAGTATACTGGAAGCATCTTATACCCTGCAATGAACATGCAGAGCTGTTACTTCTTCTTCGAGTGATTGCTCATATCCATTCCAGTTAGGTGTGCGCGCCGTGCGTGCACGCTCGTCGGAAGATTTTTACCCTAGCAACTCCGGTGGGTCGTCAGGTCGCCCCCTGGAGTGGCGCCGCCATGGCGCTGGATATATACCGCTGCCAACCCGTCCACTCCTCAGTTCCTTCTTACCGCCCATGTCGGTCATTGGAACAGTGGAGCGCGGCTTAGCTGTCCTCCACGTCCCTAGCTTCTCTCCATTGGTCTGATCTCTTGTTGTGAATAGTTGACTTAGTTCTTAGTATCTTAGTTTTATAGTTTACAGCTGTTAGTTAGTGTTGTACATAGTTTAGCGGGGTTTGGGCTCAAGCCCGTCCCCGCACCTGGTGCCGGGGCCCATGCCTGGTTCACCAAGGTTTAAACTGTGCTCGGCCTGTAAAAAGCCGATGTCCACAAGCGATCCCCACGACTCATGCTTAAAGTGCCTCGGAGAATCGCATATCTCCGACAAGTGCCGCATTTGCAAGGCCTTTAAGCCGTGGACTAAAAAGGAGAGGGACTTTCGGTTAAAGAGTCTCCTTATGGAAGCAGCCCTTAACCCTCCGTCCTCAGCACCGAGCGCTGACAGCGCTTCTCCGGCACCGGACCGCGCCGGCCCCGCCAAGACACCTCGGCACCGGCCTTCTCCGGTGCATGGACCTGATTGAAGGCCTTCATCCTCTTCCACGCCCTTGGTGCAGACTCGCTCGGATCGCCGGCACCTACCCATGCCGCGGCACCAACGCCTGTGGTACCGTCGACTCCGGTCCTGAGAGGACCGTCGAGTCCGGTCCAGGAGAGCTCCCCAGTGAGACCCGTGGTCGAGCTGACGGTCCCCTCCACGCCAGAGACATTCTCCTCAGCCAGGGACCTTATAGCCATGACTGAATCGGCCCTGCCTCAACCCCCGGCACCACCGGTGCGGGTTCTCCAGTCCAGGGGCAAGCCTGCCGCTATGAGGCCTCCTTTGCTGGAGTCGACGAGCCGGTACCGATCCCGATCCAGGTCTCAGCACCGCTCCAGATCTCGTGGCCGGTCCCGATCTCGACGCCGCTCGCAGTCCCGGCACCGCTCACCCAGGCGGCACCGGTCGTACTCGTGGCGCAGATCCACCTCTCATCCCGGTCAGTACTCTCGGTACCGTTCCGGCTCCAGGCACCGCTCCCGGCACCGAGACTCTCGCAGCCGGTCCCGTCGTAGACGATCGAGATCCAGGTCGACCTCCCAGCACTGCGCTGGTTGCAGGTCTCGGTCTCGGCACCGATACGATTCCCGGTACCGATCCCCGACACCGAGGAGATCTCCAACGACGGGAGCGAGGGACTCATACCAGCCTCGCTAGGCTCCTCCATGGCCGTCCCGTCAGCCATCCCTGTCCTCTCAGGTGGACAGTGTATACGCCCCGGACACCGATGTGCCTGCCGCCTTGTTCAGTGAGCCTCAGCCTCGAGCATGGTCCGCAGCAGTGGGGGTTCTGGATGCCCTGGGCATACCATCAAGCCCAAGGCCCTCCCCCAGGTCCACTGCATTCCATGGCCTCGGAGCACAGGGCACTGGAGGCCATGATTACCCGCCCTCCCCCTCCTGCTATGGAGGAAGAGGTGACCCAGCCACAGGACTCTGAGCTCCCCAGGGAGACAGACACTATGCTTCAGGCGGAGCCCTTTTCAGACCCGCTCGTTCCAGGTCTCTCATCTTTGTCCTCTCCGGACGAGGTGGTGACTGGAACCTCGTCGACCAGCCCTCCTCCAATTGACCTCAGGGCCCACCAGGACCTCCTCAGGCGTGTTGCACAGAACTTGAATTTACAAGCCGAGGAGGTCCCAGAGGTCCAAGATCCAGTGGTGGACATACTGTCATCCGATGCCCCCACTAGAGTGGCTCTCCCATTTATAAAAACCATACAGGCCAATGCCACTACAATATGGCAGTCTCCGGCCTCTATTCCGCCCGCTGCGTGAGGAGTAGAGCGCAAGTACATGGTCCCCTCAAAAGGCTATGAATATCCATATGTACATCCTCCTCCTTGCTCCCTTGTCATCCAGTCGGTTAATGAGAAGGAGCGCCATGGCCAGCAGGCATCAGCCCTAAATCGAAGGACGCAAGACGTATGGACTTGCTTGGGCTTAAAGTTTACTCTGCGGGAGCTCTCCAGCTCCGGGTGTCCAATCAGCAAGCCCTCCTTAGTCGCTATAGCTACAATACCTGGGCGGCAGCGGACAAATTTAAGGAGCTGCTTCCACAGGATGCACGGCAGAAGTTCTCTGCGATCCTCGACGAGGGGAAAAAGGTCGCGAGAACCTCCCTCCAAGCTTCCCTGGACGCCACGGACTCAGCCACCAGGACTCTGGCCTCTGGCGTGACTATGCGCTGTATCTCGTGGCTGCAGGTCTCTGGCCTCCACCCGGAGCTCCAGCACACGATTCAGGACCTTCCGTTCGAGGGTCAAGGGCTATTTTCGGACAAAACTGACCCTAGGCTGCAGAACCTAAAAGATAACAGGGTCATTATGCGTTCGTTAGGGATGCACACGCCCGTAACTCAGCGCAGGCCCTTCCGACCTCAACAGCATCGCCCTTACCCTCAACCTCGGCAGAGACAAGACTTTGCCAGACGGCGAGGCAGAAACGGCCACCGGAGACAATCAGGCAACCAAGGGGGCCAGAACAAAAGCTCCTGCAAGCCTCCCCCCGGGCCAAAACCTTCCTTTTGAAGGTGTGCCCGAGGGCGTTATACCAGTTTCTTTGAAGGATCCGTCCTCGCCCTTTTCCAACCGGCTTTCCTTCTTCCTCCCTGCGTGGTCCCAGCTAACGTCAGATCGTTGGGTCCTACGCACGTTGGAACTTGGATACCATCTGCAATTTATTTCAAACCCCCCCTTCCACCCTCTTCCCTCGTCTCTCCTCAGGGACCCCTCTCACGAGCAACTCCTCCTACAGGAGGTGTAAGCGCTCCTCGCCAAAGGAGCCATAGAGGAGGTACCAGAGCACGAACGGGGCAAGGGGTTTTATTCCCGCTACTTCCTGATCCCCAAGGTGAAGGGAGGTCTCAGACCAATCCTCGATCTGCGGGAACTCAACAGATACATGGCAAAGTTGAAGTTCCGTATGGTATCCTTGGGGACCATTATCCCATCCCTGGATCCTGGAGACTGGTATGCCGCCCTCGACATGCAAGATGCCTACTTCCACATAGCCATGTTTCCTCCTCACAGGAGGTTCCTCCGGTTCGTGGTCAGCCGGCAGCATTTTCAGTTCGCGGTCCTCCTGTTCGGCCTCTCTACAGCCCCAAGGGTATTCACCAAATGTATGGCTGTAGTCGCCGCCCACCTTCGCCGCAGTCGGATACACGTCTTTCCGTATCTAGACGACTGGCTTATCGGCGGGACCTCCGAGACACGAGTCATCAGTCACGTCCGCATTGTCAAGAACCTTTTCCTACATCTAGGTCTAATGATCAATGTGGAAAAGTCAACTCTAATCCCCACTCAGAGGATAGAGTTTATTGGTGCCACCTTGGACTCGACTCTTGCCAAAGCCTGCCTACCACTGCCACTGTTTCAGGCTCTCACGGCCATCATCTGGAGACAGCAAGCGGCGCCGCTAACTTCGGTACGCACTTGCCTCGCTCTCTTGGGCCACATGGCGGCCTGCATGTTCGTAATGAACTACGCAAGACTGCGCCTATGGCCCCTCCAATCCTGGCTCAACTCGCAATATCGTCCAGCCAGGGATCCTATGAACATGGTCGTCACCATTCCCTCGAACGTGCTAGGCTCCTTCCAGTGGTGGCTAGATCCCGCCATGGTGTGTGCGGGGCTCCCATTCCACCCGCCCCAACCCTCGGCGTCCCTGACAACGGACGCATTGTTCCTCGGTTGGGGGGCTCAGCTCGGGCACCTACGCACCCAAGGCCATTGGTCACCTCACGAACTGGACCTCCACATCAATGTCCGAGAGCTGAGAGTGGTCCGCCTCGCTTGTCAGACGTTCCGGTAACACTTGCAGGGCCGTTGTGTATTGGTATTCACCGACAACACAACAGCCATGCACTATATAAACAAACAGGGTGGCACAAGATCTTCACCCCTGTGCCAGGAAACCTTACAACTATGGGACTTCTGCATAGCCCATTCCATACACCTCGTCACGTCCTTTCTCCCAGGAGTTTGGAACACACTGGCAGATCGCCTAAGCAGATCCTTCCTGTCCCACGAATGGTCGCTTCGCCCGGACATTGCTCTTTCACTCTTCCGGAAGTGGGGGTTTCCCCAGATAGACCTCTTTGCATCCCGCGGGAACAGGAAATGCCAGGCGTTCTGTTCCTTTCAAGGCCTCTCACCGGGGTCGATGGCGGACGCCTTCCTTGTGCCGTGGACGACGCACCTGCTCTACGCCTTTCCACCGTTTCCACTCGTCCACAGGGTCCTACTGAAAGCGCGCAGGGACAAAGCCCGCTTAATCATGATAGCTCCAGCGTGGCCTCGGCAGCACTGGTACACCATGCTGCTAGACCTATCCGTAGCCGACCCTGTTCCCCTGCCTCTTCACCTGGACCTGATTACCCAGGACCACGGCAAGCTCCGTCACCTGGACCTTCAGTCGCTCCACCTCATGGCGTGGCTCCTGCGTGGCTGACTCGCTCTGAGCTGCGTTGCTCCATCCTGGTGCAGCAGGTACTCCTGGGTAGCAGGAAGCCTTCCGCTAGAGCGACATATTTGGCCAAGTGGAAGCTCTTCGCGTGCTGGTGTGTGGAGCGGAACTTCCTTCCCGCTGAGCTATCCATATCTAACATCTTGGATTACCTCTGGTCCCTCAAACAACAGGGCTTGGCGGTATCATCTCTGAGGGTCCACTTGGCGGCCATCTCTACATTCCACCCAGGAGAGGATGGCCGCTCTGTGTTTTCCCATCCGATGGTGTCTAGGTTCCTTAAGGGCCTAGAGCGCCTCTACCCTCAGGTACGCTGCCCTGCCCAACATGGGATCTTAACCTGGTTCTTGCCAGACTTATGTCCCCTCCATTTGAACCATTAGCAACGTGCTCCCTTCTCTGCCTCTCCTGGAAAACCGCTTTCCTGGTAGCCATCACGTCCACGAGACGGGTTTCAGAACTTCGGGCCCTCACAGTGGACCCCCCATATACGGTGTTCCACAGAGACAAGGTGCAGTTGCAACCACATCCAGCCTTTCTTCCCAAGGTGGTATCGGCCTTCAACGTTAACCAGGAGATCTTCCTCCCGGTTTTCTTCCCAAAACCGCATTCGTCTCACAGGGAGCAGCAACTACACTCCCTTGACGTTCGTAGAGCACTTGCTTTTTATATAGAACGAAGTAAACCGTTCTGCAGAACCCCCCAACTCTTTGTCGCTTCCTGTCTCCTCGCAGCGCATTTCCTCCTGGGTAACATTGTGCATCCGCGCCTGTTACGACTTGGCTCATGTCCCATCAGGCCATGTGACTGCGCACTCCACCAGGGCTCAAGCTTCATCAGCTGCTTTCCTCGCGCACGTGCCCATTCATGAAATCTGCCGTGCAGCGACCTGGTCCTCGGTCCACACTTTCGCCTCCCACTATGCCCTGGTTCAGCAGTCTAGGGATGACGCAGCCTTCGGCTCCGCTGTATTGCACTCTGTGACATCTCACTCCGACCCCACCGCCTAGGTATGGCTTGGGATTCACCTAACTGGAATGGATATGAGCAAGCACTCGAAGAAGGAAAGACGGTTACTCACCTTTGTAACTGTTGTTCTTCGAGATGTGTTGCTCATATCCATTCCAAACCCACCCTCCTTCCCCACTGTCGGAGTAGCCGGCAAGAAGGAACTGAGGAGCGGACGGGTCGGCAGGGGTATATATCCAGAGCCATGGTGGCGCCACTCCAGGGGGCGACCTGCCGACCCACTGGAGTTGCTAGGGTAAAAATCTTCCAACGAGTGTGCACGCGCGGCGCGCACACCTAACTGGAATGGATATGAGCAACACATCTCGAAGAACAACAGTTACAAAGGTGAGTAACCGTCTTTTTCTTTTCAGCATCATTACAATTTCAACAGCCAGCCACTGGGTTTTTGTTGTTGTTGTCATTTTAGAATTCAAGAAGCCAAGCTTAGATTTGAGCATTCTTTAGCAGGCCACTGTGGCTACAGCAGTGGCACCAAGAGGTTTAGAAGGGTCACCCTGCTCTCATGTTCAGTGCTAAACCACAAACGCTTTCAACTGCAATTATGCCTGAGAAAAAGGCCCTTCAGAGAATCTTTGTTCCCTGGCCCTGCTCCAGCCCAGCGTCCTCTGTGTCTGCTAAGGCCTTTGCATTTTAGAGCTCTTATTTGGTTTGTCTCTTTTAAAGGCTTCCTATCTGTTTCCATAATCCCTATAATCTGTACCCATCAACCACAGGCTGCTTGGGCCTTGAGCCCAGCCAACACGCAATTTAAAAGCCTCCAGTCTTCACCAGTATGGCTCAATCTCCCTGTGCTGTGCCACCGTCCATTAGGTTACAGTATCAGGGGTGAACAGCATCTTGTCACACCGTCTGGGAAAAGGGGGAAGGCGGGCACACCTCAGTGCAGGGCTTTGAAGCAGAGCCTGGAGTGCAGAGCAGCTCCGGCGCAGTGGAGCTGCAGGTTTTTGCCTGGAGCTGGAGCTGGAGCACAGCTGCAAAGCCCTGCCTCAGTGGATAAAGCTGTGTCTTTATTAGATTTTTTCCTCTTTTTCCCACTATTGCTATGATCAGTGCAGCTTCACTGGCACTAGAAATGGTAGGAGTGCCAGTGCACACACTTCTCAACCAGCATGTCCTCTAGACCTACTCAGAGAAGGCATAGCCGGTGTGGTTATTAAAATGCCAGTAGCCATCAATAATGCCAAGAGTAGGAATTCAGTGTTTGGATCTGGAATCGATGTTTTTCTAAGCTATCTGCTCTAGGAACGATTGTAGGGAAGTTCTATGGGCTGTGTTATACAGGACATCAGACTAGATGGAAACTACTAGTTTATTCAACTAGTAAAGGCCTAAAGCTTTGTGTCAGTTTTCTACATTTCACCAGGATCTTTTATTGCTCTTGGTGTAGCTTTGCGTTAGCGGGAAGGTCATATTTATTCTGGTGACTAGTGTTCTAGGGAGACTGGTCTCTTGCTGTGAGAACCAGGTTAGCTCGTGAGAGGGAGAGTCAGGAGACCTGCGCTGTATTCCCAACTGCTGTTGTCTCTGTGTGACCTTGGATCAATCACTTAAACTCTGCCTCGGTTTCCCCATCTGTTCACAGAAGGTAATGTTTTATTCACCTGTGTAAAGTACTCCAAGACCCTGAGCTGGAGGTGCAGAATATGAAGATACAAGCAAGCATTCATGTAAATATGTGTTTAAATTAGCTGCATCTGCCTGGCTCATGGAGCGTTGCCAATGTAGCCTTTCTTGTTGCCAAGTTTGTGCACCCTTGCGCTAAATGAACAAGTATGTTATTTATTTAGGGCTTAAGAACTAGCTTGGTATTTCATCAATTGATGACCCTTTATGCTACCACACTCAGCTGACTTTTAGCAGTTAATCACACATCCTCACTAAAGCATGGGTCTGGTAAGTAGGTCTGGGAACGTGTTGTAGTCAAATGCACTAGCTATCCCAACTCACTGTTCATCCAATCCATCTCCCCACTAGGCATCCCTGTTACAAGGCAACTTGTAATTAATTACAAAAGTGTTTTTCAATATTGGTGACTTTCGATTTTACATGTTGGAGAAATTGTGTCTGAGCTGTTGCAGCAAGGTCACTATAACAGGGTGGCTCACCCCTTATGGGCTGGAGCTAGCCAACCCTGGATAGACTGAGCCACGCTCATTGGGGTGACTGCCCTACATAGAGTAGCAGGAGGCTGCAATGAAGGGGAAAAGCTCAGGAAGCTGGGGCAGACTACGTTGAAAGTGAGGAAGACTCTCCAGGTAGGTAGGTAGAGACCCCGACCAGGCAGGCGAGGGACTGCAGAGGCCCCAGGCAGCAAGGCCTTGAAGGAGGAAGAGAAACCTTGGTTTGTGTGGCTTTATGAATGGTTTTGTTTTTAGGGGCTCAGTTTTAGTTACAGTTTCTTTTCTATTAATAAACTCAGTCCCCAAGGAGCAATATTTTTTGACCAAGAAAAAGCCTAAAGTGAGGTTTCTTTGAACAGTCCAAGAGGGGAAACTGAGACAGGCTGCCTGTAGCATGGTCCTAGGCCGTGAGGGGCTGCACAGGATGCAGCCTAGCCAGCCCATTATACAGACAGGCCTGAAACAATTCCTTCCTCCTGACAGGGCAGGGATCAAAACCCCAGCCAAGGTTCATGCTGCACAAGGCATTTCTCACCTTCTGGAAAGCAGCAGATATTTCCCTTATTTGGGGTCAGATGTAGGACCAGCTTAACTCTTAACAAAGCTTCGCCCAGGTGTTGGAAACGAGCCACCTGGATTCCTCATCTGCCCAATGCTGATATAGAACAGAGCAAAAAAATGAAAAAGTAACGCAATGTTTGTGTAGTGAACAGAGACTGGCAATGCCCCGCGAAGGGACAGGTCAAGAAGTTTAGGCGAGGTGCAGCATGCAGGCCAGATGCAGCCCAGAGAATTCCACAACGCAGCCCCTAGTAGCCTTCTGTTTCATTTTAGGGCTCCAACATCAGTGCTCCATCTTGACCCAGGAAGCCTGTAGTCTCCCCCAGCTGCACATAAGAATGGCTACAAGAAGGCCCTAGCCGCTTAACCTGGCGCTTCATGCAGCACTCAGCTGGACAGAATTTAGTACCTTCAGAGCTCAGAGAAAGTCTTTCTAGCCACCTGTTATCCCTCATGTTCTTCTGTATCTATGTTGTTGCTGGCTCTGCCCTGCTTCGCTGGCTACAAGGGCTGTTCACTCGGGCCATTGCCTGACGTTAGCACCACTCAGTAATGGTTTTGTTGTTTCCTCCCACAGAACATAGACATTACCAACTTCAGCAGCAGCTGGAGTGACGGGCTGGCCTTCTGCGCTCTCCTCCACACCTACCTGCCTGCACACATTCCATACCAGGAGCTCAATGGCCAGGATAAAGTAAGTCTTGCTAGCTTTGCCCTTGATCGTGCTTTGTGTTGATTCTCAGTTGGCAGCAGGAGGATTCCCAGGGAAGGCCTTTCGTTGTGGTGATGTGGTGCAGATCTGGCATAAAAGTCATAGCGTTCAGGCAGACACAATGAATAGGTGGGGAGAACAAAAACGAAAGGGAGAGCAAATAAATTTAATTAAAATCCTAAAAACAAAATAAGAAAAAAACAGGAGGAGGGGAAGAGTAGTGGCAAGGAGAGTGTGAGCCAACAGGTTAAATCCTGCCTAAGGTCTGGCTGCCAGGTGGCTAAATCCAGTGGGTTTTGCATGCTCTCATGAAGAAAAAAAGCTTGCTCTTGAAAGACTCCTACAAACGTCTTCCATTGCTCCTACTGTCCTAAAAGTGTGACTGTGGGGAGGCGGCTCCCTTCCAGTTACTGGTAAAGAACCCAGGTGCCTCAGAGGACAAGTGTTTTGGTAATTGAGCTGCATATTTTGGTCCTTCAGGATTTCTATGGAATTTCAGCCTTAATGTGAAATAATCAGTTGGAAAGAGAGTGCTTGTTGTCAAGCTGGGAATTTTGGACATTGCTTTCCAGTTAGTGATCTGTTCTTCTGCTCTACCCCTGTGCCTCCTCCCCTCCAATGACACAGGGTGTGAGCATTACCATACTGACTGTATGCAGCAAAGAGATCACTCAGTGAAGCTGCTGGGAAAACAGCATGTCAAAAAGAAAAAGCATTTCAACTAGGATTGCTAGGCGTCCGGTTTTCAACCAGCATGCCCAGTTGAAAGGTGACCCTGGTGGCTCTGATCAGCACAGCTGACAGGGCCACTAAAAGTCGGCCGCAGAGGCCGGCTCTGTGCGGCTCCCGGAAACAGCCAGCATGTCCTTCCAGCTCCTAGGCAAAAGGGCGGCCAAGGGGGGCTCCGTATGTTGTCCCTGTACACAGGTACTGCCTCCAGCACTGGCTCCACAGCTCCCATTGGCCAGAAACAGCAGCCAATGGGGGCTGTGGAGGCGGCATCTGCTGGTGGGGGCGGCACCTGCTGATGGGGGCAGCGGGCAGAGGCCCCTGGGCATGCCTCCACCTAGGAGACGGAGAGACATGCCAGCCACTTCTGGGAGCCACATGAGGTAAGTGCCACCTGGAGCGCAAACACCCTCCCATGCCCCACCCCCTGCTCCAGCCTAGAGCCCCCTCCAGCATCCCCAGCCGGAGCCCTCATCACCTCCCATACTCTTGCCTCAGCCTGCTGAAAATTAGTGAGTGAGTGAGCATGGGGGAGAGCGTGTGACAGAGGGAGGGGGGATAGAATGAGTGGGAGCAAGGCCTTGGGGAAGGGGCCGGGGCAAGAGTGTTAGCTTTTCTGCAATCAGAAAGTTGGCGACACCAATTTCAACACATTCCTGCATCACATCCCACTTTCTCTTTCCGTCTGTCTCAGACCTTTCAGCTGTAAATGTATTACTGACTCAACAGGTAGGGAAAACCTAGGTTTACCATGCATACCAATTGCATTGTCTGCACTAGGGTTTTAACAAATTAGCTAACACCTGTTAAAAACAAACTTTTTTTTCCTGCCAGTGAAGACAAAGCCCCAGTGTGCCCGGTGTCAGGATATAGCCCAGAGAGCTTTGAAAAGAGCTAACCAGGTGATGCCAGCTCTTTGTTTTTCGAAGGCTTTAGCTGCCCTTTGGACAGCCCTTATTTGAGAAAACCCTTTGCTGGGAGAGCATGTCATGAGGTGGAAAAACACTGAAATGGCTAGATACGCAGATGGGCTTTATTACCTGTGTGGGAGGAGTAGAGGAGACTCCTGGAGGAAGACTGCTCAGGTTCCTTTCATTATGAAAGAAGGAATGCCCCCAGGCACAAAAGTGTAGGAGCAAAGCCAGATTAACAGGGAATTGGCCATTAGCAAATCTGACAGAAACTGGAGAGGGTCCATTACTCCTTTGAAAGGACTGAAGCAGATACAAGCTGCAAAGGGTGTTCTGTGGCAAATCCCAAGAGCATTGTTATATATCTAGGACTTGGCTATGTGCTATGGATGTGTAAGAGTCTCGCTTTGTCAGAGAAACCAAGCTATAAGTCTCCTAGGCCATAGTGTGGGCAGGTCCTAGATGTGCTTTCATTATACATATATCAGTTGCATTGTTCCACTGGCCACAGAGAGCATGCCCATTAACTGTAACGAGGAGGCAGGGGGTAGCAGAAGGTGCTAGGATTTTCTTTATGGTGACTGGTGTAATAGGAGCAAAAAGTACATTAACCAAGACATGGTCCAAGCACCTAGTACAGTTCAACTGGAGAATAGCTTTTATCAGAGTATCCCCTAGTAGATAAAGCTACAGGCTGAAGTAGTACCACATGCTGCCATGTGGGAAACCTGGGTTCAAGATTTCCACTTAGGCCAATGATGGTTAGCTGCAAACTTTACATGGGAGGAGGGGAAGAATAAGTTACTGCAACAACAGCAGCACCTCCTGTGGGAGGTGGGAGGTGCTGCGGGGCCTGCTAACAGTTTGTCATCTTCTCAGATGGGAAAATTACAGCTGAGCATGTTGTAGAGAGAGGTGGTAAAAACCACAAGCACCTTGCTCAGCTGGGGAGTCAGCCAACGTTAGCTCATCTCAGAAAAGGAGAGTTTTTATTTGATCAGACAGTGGATTAGAGACCACAGTTGCCCCCTCCCTTCCTCTCCCCCACACAGACACTTTCCAGGCTTTAGATGACAACGAAACCACAGGGAATGACTGTGTCTTATCAGAATCTACCCAAAGTCTTTCACTTTCCTCCTTGGGTTTGAACTTTCCATCAAGCAAAAACAGAGAGAGTGAGAGAACAAGGGCCAGGACACCTGCCTTAGGAAAGGATTAGTCAGACACTTCAGGGATGGCCACAGGAGCAAAAACTTTCCTGTGGTCTCTTGAAGCAAATCACATGTAATCTGTTTGAACAGTGTCTAAAATATGGTAACTGCAGTAAAATAGCATTGTAATCTGAAAGCCCAGACGGTACAGGGATGGACACTTTAGAAATCCGTGTAATAATTATTAATCACAGTGAAATTTAAAGATGGAGCTAAACCACGAAGTCCAGCTCTGGATTATAGGCCTTCTGACATTTGGGATGTATGGATGCAGGGTTTGGTTTGATAGATAATAAGGACAGGGCTCAGCTGAGAATTTGGGAACTAGATCTGAATTTCCCCCAAGATTGTATTGTACCTTGGGTTTTTTAGGCCCATTTCTAATAATGTTGTCCTCCCACCTGCCTTTTTTAGAGATAAATAAGAACTATTTTCATGAAGATGAATTTTCCCTCTTGATCTTGCTCTCTCTGACCCTGTGTTCAGCAACACTCCTGATGCTTTGAGATATTTCTCACCAAGGCAAATAACAAGGTTATTATTCCCAATTCAAAAGTTTTCTATAAATTGCCCACCACCACACTGTCCCACTGGAATTGCACTATCTAGTCACCGATGCCTTAAACTGAGCCACCATTGCCTTGTTTGTTAGCTGGTTCTGACCCTCACTTTCCAGCCTTTATTGCTACAGCATATTTATCCATCTGAAATCACAGTCTTCTCCTTAAGGCACCATAATCAATTTCACAAGAACAAGTTCCATTGTTACCAGGGATGGGTCAGGCTTTTTTGCTGCCCCAAGTGGCAAAGGAGGGGGAAAAAAAGAAAAAAAAAGAAAAGCCACAATCGGTGGCACTTTGGCAGCAGCTTAACCGGACCACTTTATTCCTCGGCAGCAATTCGGTGGCAGGTCCTTCGGTCCGAGAGGGACTGAGGGACCTGCCACCGAAGACCAGGACGTGCCACCCCTTCCTATTGGCCACCCCAAGCCCTGCTTCGTTCGCTGGTGCCTGGATCCAGCCCTGATTGTTACAAACAGTGGATTGTTGCTTCAACAACAGTAGATGAACTCTTCAGAGACAGAGAGACAGTTGGCATGAGGACATTCTTAATTACAAAGAAAGGGCGAAAAGATCAGTTATAAGCAGAATTCCCTCAAAACAGAAAATTCTCTCTGATTTTTCAGGTCATGTTAGCTCGTTACAGAAACACCACTCTAACGATCCACACAAACTTTGAGAAAACATACCTCGCTGCAGATGAGTTTGTTGGACTGTAGATTCCTTAAGTTTTGGAGACTCGTTGCTTAGTATGAATGGCTCTTCTCATCTTGAGCCTGGACACATCTTGTCTCTTTGAAGTTCTTAAGTCTGATACTTGTTCATTTTTCGACTACATCTTCTCATTTGGACCAATTCAACACCACAGACCCATGGCAAGATTCAGGAAAGAGAGCTTGCATTGGTGCTGAGCTTAATGGTGGTGTCTCCTGCCTTATTTTCACAGAAAAGAAATCTGCTTTTGGCTTTTCAAGCTGCCGAAAGTGTGGGCATCAAACCCAGTCTGGTGAGTATCTGGTTGCTGGGTAGGGTATGTGGATGAGGAGGGGAAGGGAGTTTGAATGCATAGAGTTAAATCCTCCATTACAATGCAGCCCATTTATTCTCATTAAAAACATTCACGTAGTGTTAAAGGAAAAGTGCAGCCAAATGCCCAGGTCACTAGTCTGAAAGCTCTTACCATGAGGAGCACTTCCCAGCAGGCATAACTGCTGATATGAAGTTAATTACAGTCAGCCATTCCTGCTGTGACCCCCGCTATGTGTGGGAAAGCCCCATGTCTGTCTGCCAATCCATGTTTCAACCGGCTGCATTACTGGTTTAACAACCAGAAGGAAAATGCTAAAATCCCTGTTTTAAAATGCCTTGGGTAGAGCCAAGAGCATGACAGCAAATGTGGAACAAGGAGATTAATATGCAGAGGTTAAACCTTTTGGGGGGTTCGTGAGCTAAATAAGGAACCGGAAACATGTGTCTGCACATAGGAGCAGACACTTGAAGTATAATAACTATACATAGGGAATTAATCCTTCAGTGCAGATTGAAAAGATCCTTATGGGATATCAGATGCATCTGGCTGTCTAATCAGCTTGTGCCTTGGCACTGCTTAGTGCATTTAATATATCAGCCTCACAAATACATTAGGCCAATGCATAGCCTTGATTGACTGTTATGCAGTTTAAGACTCTAATTAAATTAATTCTGGAACTGAATGAGAGCCTTAGCATTAGACTTGTCTACCCTAATAATCCCAGTGCTGAGAGCACTGGGGGAGCTGACCCAGTAAAAGAGTGGGATATTTTTGCAAAATTTCCCGACTGCAGCGCATACAAAAAGGGCTTTAGCTTAGCAGTTCTCTACTGTGAGAGAGGAAGCAAGCAGGTAGGTTGCATACATATTTTTTTTTAAAGGTGACAACTCCCCCTCAAGTCCAACTCAGGGGAGGGAAATTTCCTCAGTGTCATTTTGGTCTATTGAAGTCTCTGTAAACAGCCATGTTGTCTGCTAGTGAGGTGGGACCTAATGCTGCATACACAGTGCTACTGATTTCACTGGGACCACAGGCAGAAATAAAATATCCTCATATGTGCACATGCAGGACTAGGTCCTTCATTTGTAATGAAGATGCACTAGAGTTCCTCAGAGCCCCTTGTGGAATCTGGACATGAGCTGTAACTTCTTTATTTCAGCAAGTGATAGCGCCTT
Source organism: Gopherus flavomarginatus (assembly GCF_025201925.1). Lineage (NCBI taxonomy): Eukaryota > Metazoa > Chordata > Testudines > Testudinidae > Gopherus > Gopherus flavomarginatus. The sequence continues at coordinate 22,388,359 of NC_066635.1, read as the reverse complement.
TGACTTATTTTCCTTTTCAGACTGCATCCCTTTACGTTGCTCTTCACCCTTCCCCATTCCCCACGTTACTGGAAAGGCCCCTAGGATGTTGTCTGAATACCAAGTTCTCGCAACTGAAAGGGCGAATACCACATTACACAATTGTCTCATTTCAACTGTCCAGTGTGCCCAGGTGTGTGGGCCTCAGAAACGCACAAGCTGGCAGGGTACTGAGCGCTCTCCTCTGAGGTGTAAATTTTGTATCGAAGGATTTCCTAACCACCCCCCACCCCACCCCCAAGGAACCATATTCAAACAAAGCTGCCTGAGACAAGCCCCTTTTTACTATTCTTTATTTAGGCAAGTAAGGGTTTGCCGATTTTCAGATTTTGAAATCTGGTTTCATTCTGATTAGAAACGAAAACCACAAATTTTGAAATTCTCTTTGAACGTGAAAGCCCTCAAGTCCCGTGATTCTAGGGCATTCCACCTGGCTGGCTGCCCTGGGGCCATAAGACTGGAAGCCCTGTGGTCCCTAAATGCAAGGCAGTCTGGCTGGCCGGGTGCCTGGAGCCCTGGGGTTCCCAGCACTGGGGCCATCTACATGAGTGGTGTTCTCCCCTGGGGCCATGGACACTGGAAATCTGGGCTGCCAAGGAGCTAGGTGGGTGAGCTCACAGGAAACTGCATGTGTTCTGGAGGAACTAGGTCAAAATTGAAACATTTTAATTATGACAGATTGGTAAATTTTCAGCAAAAAACTCTTTTGTCAGAATTTTTCCAACCAGCTCTATTAATTAGGCTCGGCTGGTGTTTGCTTCCATAAACCTTTGCCAACATATAAACATTTATCCAATAGACGGCCTGTTATTTCTGGCAGTAGCCTGCGCTCTCTATTGTGGCTAAGACAAGACCCATCATATTTCATTAAGATCTAATGTGAAGATTTTGGCATCTGCTCTGGGCAGCTAAGAAGGTTAGAGATCAGAAAGCCACTTTCTCCAGAAATTCACAGAAACCTTAAATCCCAAGGCAGTGAAGCTAAGAAGATATTAATCCTACTTAGCCTTTATCTAGTGCTTTATATTTTCAGAGCACTGGACGGACATTAATTGAGGAGGCTTAATTAAAGAGAGGCCCAAGTACTTGTTTCAGTTATATGGGTGCAACTGTCTTGAAGCCCCTGGGACTGCTCTAGCACAACAGAGCTGAGAATGAGTAAGATTTCACACACCAACTAAGGCCTTGTTCAGACTGGAAAGGGGTTTGCCAGTCTGGCTATCCTACCGAGCCCACCTAGTGGAGACACATCTATGCTGGCAAGAGCTCTTTGGCTGGTGTAGCTTATACTAGTCCCCTGAACGAAATAAGCTCTCCTGGCAAAAGGACTGTTTCACTCAGGCAGCTCCTCACAATGCTGTTTTTTCAAGTGGATGTGAGGACTTGCTACTCTCCCAGGCATCTCGCACCGAAAGAGATGGTTACAAATCAGGCTACAGACGTCAACTCTGAAATGTGCAAGTATGATTATGGCAAATTAGCTTTGAGAGGTGAAGATCCAATTCAGGGATTCCTTCTGTTTTCTTACCCTAACAATGCACAAGAGACTTTTATTACAATAGGCTTTACTTTGAAATGGACCTAGGGACATAAGAAGTAACCTAGGGAAGACAAAATATGTGGTGACTGTTAAATCTGAAAATACTCTGAGGTATATACATAACTTGTAGGAGTGGGTGCTTAGCTCTCCAGCAGTCACTGGCCATGATCCCTTGAGCCAGATCAGTGAGACTCTGTCATTGCCTAACTTGCTTGTACATTAAGAGAAATACTCATTCCGTCAGGTTCATTATAGTACCGTTGGTTTCTTATCTGCTCTAAAATATCCCAGGCACTTTGGTGAGGTGAGGGAGTACTATGTAAATTATCCTTCATTACAAGAGTCGTCTTAGGGATCTTTAGTCTTCCTCTTACCCTGAATGCTAGTGGCTGGACATTGTATTTTGTATTCAGTTGCTTGTACTTTGCACCGTCAGCTTGTAATTTCTTTATGCAGGGGACTCCATGCCTCACAAGCTGAGACACACATTTAGTTTGCTTCAATAGCTCTCTTTTCCAATCAGTCCATGTTGTTCCTTGGAGATCAGTGCCACCACAAGATTTTCTTGTTCTGCATGTATGTCTGCAATGGAGTGTGGCCCACACAACAGACCCTCACTGAAAAGGAAAATGCATGTTTCAGGACCCCAAACCCAGTGTTACCCTTAAACTCTTTCCCCCTTGTTAACCCTCTCTGTGTCCTGTGCAGGAACTCAGTGAGATGATGTACACAGACCGGCCAGACTGGCAGAGCGTGATGCAGTACGTGGCCCAGATTTACAAGTACTTTGAGACCTGAGCCCCAGAGCAGAAGGTGGGCAGAAATGGGGAAGAGACTGAAGAATGCCACAGAAGCACTTGATCACTTTAAAAATAGCCTCTTTTCTATTCCATGAGCCAGCTGAGGCTCCTAGGTTGCAAGGAAAGCTCTTCCACAATTCTGATCACATCTCAGTAACCTTGGACTGCAACCAAATAAAAATCCATTGTCCACCTTTACAAACCAAATACAGCTGTAAGTTTATTTCAACATGGAAACTATAAGGAGTTTTCTGCCATTGTGGGATATTTCTGAAGATGATGCCCTTGTGCTTGATAATGATTGCCTTTCAAACCAGAGTCTGCCAGCTGGAGATTTGCCACAGAACGAAGTGAATGTAACTTGAACTTTGTAAATCAGTGCCTGAAGTAATGCTGGCACTCAAGGGATGCTGGCAGAGTATTGTTAGTGAACCAGTTCACAACAGCGCTCCTCTAACATAGTTACAAATACGGCAGGTTTGTGTAGAGTAAACTCATTACTCCAGGTTGTTCCTAAGTAATCTGCAAGAATGTGTAAATACTTGTTACTTACTACCTAGAAGGCCTTGCTAGCTGTGCCCTGGGCAGTGAAGTGAAATGCATAGGTTATTACTGTATGTTTAGATTTGAGGTTACTGTGTAAAAGAGCACACAAGAGATTAATACCAATGGCAACATGCAACTGTATTCCGTAAGTTACAGCCAATATAGCTGGCAACTCTTCGTGTTGTCTCTGAAGCCAGAGCGAAGCCTGTGGGATCCCAGCGATCCTGCTGATATCTCCTGGTGTAAAGCAGTGTTTCATTTGTCACTTTACATGCCTCTTCGTATTTGGCCCCATAAACTTGAATCTTCCATTTGCTCTCAGATGGTCTCAGAATGTGCTCTCTGTGTGGGATCTACCCTAGGGCAGCTCTGCTACCCCAGGTTGTGCTGGTAAAAGAAAATGGTTATTTACTTACAATGTTTAACCTTGTGGCCAAGTCCTGATGCCTCCTGAATATTAATCACCGAGAGCTATGGGTCATTCTCCTCCCTTACCTAAGGGAACAGAGCGTGCTCCCTGTTCTAACTCACCCCTCTAGTGAGGCAGAAATAGGTGCTTTTGCGGAAGAAGCCAGGTGTGTTCAGCTTCCTGATGCTTCGCAAGTGCCCTGCATTCACTTGCTGTTGATACAATGCTAGAGTCCACAAGCAGCTCATTTCAAACCTTCAGTTTCTCATTTTAAACAACTCAAGTTCTTCCCTAGTGATAGATGTTAATCCCCAGCCTTGGATTTATATTTAGAATTTGGATCTTGTTGGTTTTTCCTAAATGTCTCTAATTTAAGCCCTTCTTTCCATGAGTTTTGTCTGTAAATGGATGTGGTTCTGGGTGCATCTGCAGTGCCCAAGGCAGCTTTCCAAGAACGGGGGGAGAGAAGGGAAGGGCCAAGCTGCTGTCATCTAGACCCTGCACCCAAGAGGGAGGCAGACCACTTGGCCATGAATTCACCTAAAGGGTAGTGCTCAGACGGCACAGCTCAGTCCCATGCAAAGTCTATAGGCAGCATACAGGTATGTGAGGTGCAACAAGCTAGTTTAAAAGTCTGATCCTTGGCAGAACTCACTCCCTGCACGTACTGATGGTGAGAGGTTGGTATGTTCAGGAGGTCACTTACTGCACTTGCTATCAATTTCTGAAATCCAGTAACCGCTGGGAGACATGTTACAGACTCACAGCACAGCAGGTGCGTTTATCTGGATCTGAAGCAAGGACAGAACTTAAGCAGTTAGACTGATCCTGGGGGAGAGGAGCAGCTGATTTATCCTCCAGTATGTTATGCCTGGAGTGTATTGGCAAGGAGGCCTAAAACATCCCAGCTTTAAGCTTGTTCCAACATGGGTCTATTTCTGTCCTTTCCTGTAGTTGTTACCACTATTGTCATGGGACTGGATCCCTGTTTTGGTGCCAGCTGTCTCAGCAGAAGGAGACTAAGCCAGCAAGAGTTGAATCTAGGTCCTGATAGAGGCTGCAAGCTTTGGAACAGTGTCAAAAAGGGAGACTTTAAGCTCTTAAAGGTATTTCCTGTTGGTCAATTTGTTTCTCCTTAATGATGCAGGCAGGATTTGGGGGTGGGTGGGAATGTCCTTGAATAAGGAGCAAACTGAACAGAGAAGGTGACCAAAGTCCAGCTTACAACTGCCATGAACGGCGCGAGGAATGAAAGTCTCCACGAGATCTGTCAGTCCTTGTAATACATAACTCCCTTGTGGCTTTACCTCTTCAGAGGAATGCACCATTCCCAAACGTGCACTCATGAAACCTTTCTACTACACCGTGTGCTCCCCATCTAGGTGATGCTCACTCTCATGCACACATATGTGTGCCTAGTTAGTTTTGGCAGGTCACTAGATATTTAAGTCGATCCTAAATGCTGACTTTGGCTTAGCTCTTGAGGAAGATGGGGAAGAGGACAGTTGAGCTGCAGTTCCAGGAGCCCTGGCTGAAGGGATGCATTGTGTAAATGTTGCACAGTGGCTGCTAGGAAAGAGAGGACACAAAGGGAGTGGAAAGTAGGATCTGATGTGCAAAGTCACTGATCCCACATAGAAAGCACAAAGTATTTCATGTCATGGGAGGGGAAGGCAGAGATGAGCCTGGGGTGAGAGGGGATTGGGAAGCCAGCCCAGGGTCTGGGCCTTCTGGGAAAGAGAGGATTTATCGTGAAGCTGACATGCTGTTTCAGAAGACATGCAGAAGCTGAGTGAATGTACAGGATGTGTGAAAGGGAATGGGCAGAAGTATTTGGGTCTTTGTGAGATAGTAGAGGCCTCAGAAGTGTTGATGTCTGGAATTTCCTTCAGCTCTCAATGTGTGGTCTGTCCTCTTTGTTATCACTGCCAGCCCAGCTTTTGCCAGATTTCTGCTCTGAACTCCCAAAGCCTGTGGTATTCAAAGAAACTTTAAGGGGGCTACGGCAGAACTGGTTTCTTTTTCTCTGCTTACAAAAGGCAGCTGATCAGAGCAGGATAACAGATGGGTCCCCTATGCCACTCACTTTGCAGGCTGATTTTCTGGGAATGCAATTTGACTTTCCAGGCTCCTTCCCACAAGCTACATCCATTCCCTCTTCCTTTGACAAGTTTCAGCAGTTCTTGAAAAGTTGATGGGAGCTGCCATATCTTCTTTGCCTCAAGCCTCCTTCCTGCTCTTGGTGCCTTTGTCAGTGTAGGAATGCCACCACATTGCAGGGGCAACCCACAGGACACCTGAGTCCCCTCTGTTTGATTTGTGACCCCTATGGATACCCTAAATCTAGCCTTGGTTTCAGTGACTGCCTTTCTCTCGCTTTCTAGTTGGTAAGAACCGGAGAGAAATTGGTTAATCTAATTACAGATTTTGTACCTTTCTCATCTTTCACTGGTCATGGTACCAAGGCTTCCTTCAGCAAATGTCCAGGGAGGCCAGCTGTTTGCAAAGCTATTCCGTGTGTTTGAAATGCAGTCTGTGCGTTCCTGTCAAAGGAGGGCTTGCTGCCTAACAGGACTCAGGTCACAAGCATTAAGACATTTCACACAGTTGGCAATAGCTTCTACCTTTCCAAACTGGAATTGCTTTCCACCAACACTCCTTGCTATTTAGGCTCAGCCACTAACACAGTGTAGAGGCCAGGCAGTAATCTACTCACCGTTAACCTTTTTCATAGCTGATGGTCTCTTAATTTTTAACTTGCATCTGTGCCAAATTTCACTGGGCAGTGCTGGGCACAGCATTTTTACTGGTTTTGACCCGTACTAGAATTTTGCCAGGTAGAAGAACCATCTCTAATAGTCAAGTAATTTTAGCTCTGTCCATTGGATACAGTTGTTACATCCATGATCTAATTTATACAAAGAGCACACTAGAATGTATATACTAGGCATTGTCAGATTTGGACATGCTAATACAGATGTATTTAAAGATTAACACTATTAAAGGACACAATGCAAAATCTGTGTAATATTTCTAATAAATCTTTTTTTTCTGATGGCATCTGGTCATGGTGTTCTAAGTACATGAACATGTCTGTTTATGAGCCTGCCTGGTGTTGGGGTTCCGTTCTAATGGAAGCAACGTCTGAGAAAAGTTGACAGCACTGTGTCTGGGCTGGGCCTTCCTGTAGGATGGACAGATAATTGCTCTGTTCCAGTGATAGCAGAGCTGATTCTGAGGAACAAGAGAAGTGTGATCTGAGCTCAGCTCTAGGACCCAGGAACTTCTACGTTCTATTGCCAGCCCCACCACTGAGTCCTCCTGTGGCCAAGGAGAAGTCACTTAACTGCTCTGCCTGTGTCTCCCCATTTATAAAATGAGGATAATATGTATCTCTGGGGGGTTGTGTGAGGATTAATGTTTGCACGGGGTCCTGAAGAAGAAAAGCACTGTACAATCTATTATAGGGCACCTCCAGATACAATAACAGGTAAGTAAGTGCCATTTGGTATGTAAGGTGATGATGATTGTTGTTTCTTTGACATAGATCGATGAGACTCTCTCGGGATTTGTGTAGGGACTGGAAGGTGGGTTCTTCCTAGGGTCCTGTGAGGAGTTGATGGGGATGGGTGGAGGCTCAAATATGTTGAATCTACACATGATGATATAACATCCTATTCATACTACTAGGCAGTGTTCTGTAGCTGATGCCTGGTACAGGAAATCCTCTCCAGCAGCCATATAGCTACAGTGAGCAATAAATGTAGATTATGCAGAGACTGAGCGTGGTATCTGCATAATCACTAGAATAGCATGTCTGTCAGCCTTTCACAAGCCTCTTGCTGTTTGTACAACAGTACAAAATGGGGGGGCTCTAGAATCCTGTAGACATGGCAGTGTCCAGCTGTAATACCAGCCTTCTTTCCACATGGCGTCTCCCAGACTGTACCTACATGGCAATTCTAGGACTAGTACCAAGCATCTGCCTCTATCTTGCAGTTTGGGCATCTTCAACTGAATGGTGGTACACCCAGGAAAAATTAAAACTGGCTTTGACTTAAAAACCCTTTCATGGTGGGTGGCAGATTGATGTAATCTAAGGGTATATGGTAAAAGGAAACTGCCACCCTGCGCATGATGAGAGCCATGGCCAAGATCTTGGCATGGAAAGTTGCTCCTGTCTAGCCCAATCACTTGGCTTTTTCTCTATGCTCTCAATTTCTCTCAACAACTTTGGATGTGGTGCAGTCACCTGATTGTGTGCAAAGCTGGAATGCAAGACAGGGTTGTGCTCTCGGACAAGAGGACAAAAAGCAGAATCCCACTGACCAAAATCTGAATGCCACTGACTGTAAATGTTTCAAATAAAAGCCATGCAATGGAGGAAAGGAGCGGTTCCTGCCAGCGCAAATGTCTAAAGTGCAGACTCCAATCCCTACTGTGCCTTCCTTTTTATCATGCTAGTATTTTCCTATCTGAAGACAGAAGGAGCTGCAGAAGCCCATCTTATTTCTGAGGAATCCAGCCCCTAGGATACTGTATCACAGCTGGATGAGCCTCCACACGTTGTGAGATCTGATTAATTGTGGGGATATACTCAAAACGTTTGTCTGCTTCTTCACACCTCTTGGTTCAGCAAATCTGGGCTGAAAATCTCAAAAAATTCTCTTCCTATTTCCAGTACTTTCTGCTTCCAATCAGGTCACAAAAACCCCTTGATGAAAAGGCTCTTCCTATTGCATGGTGCATTTCTGGAGCCAGCCAAAATTGCTGAGACAGCCAAGAATATGAAAAATCATGAGCGAGACAGTTAAGCAACTGAATCTTTTCCAACCTCTCAAAGAAGTTTTTGGGTTCAGTTGTGGAGCTGAAAGTTCATGGGGAGGGAGATGCTGCTCTCACAATCCAAACTGGTTTGCCCATTGCTATCTGTGTGTCACATTTCAGCTCCAGATTTTTAAGGCTACATTCTAACCACTGAAAATAGGGAATTAGTGGAAAACTGGGCTGAATGTTCATTATGGGGAACAAAACTGATGTTCTCATCTGATTTGGACAGATTATCTCCCAGATATAACATGCTGAACTGCAGACGGCCAACTGCATCTTCTATGTTTCCAAACTGCTGCCAGGTTTTGTTTTGAAGGTTGTTCCAATTAATTCAGGGACCATTGGTCCTAACATTCTGATGCAGACGGCTTCTGCCTTGGTTTCCCCAGAGATTGCTGGTCCAAGGCATGCAACGGGTTTCCATGCTGCCTACAAATTGACTCCTGGTTCTGAAAGTGGGAATGGACGAGAAGTCAGCAGCAATGTGCTAACAGAAGCTCTGATGAGAATCCCAGCTGCCTTGGCATGCAGGAGGCAGTGATTGTCAAGGTTTTGTTGATGTCTGAGCTGTGGGCTTTTCAGGAGGTGTGGGTATGGCTGCGTTGGGGTCTTTCCTTTGTGCTTTGCAAGTCAGAATTCTCATCTTCACCCGAGAGGAGGAATGGTCTTGTAGTGAAAGCCCTAGACTAGGACTCTAGACACCTGGATTCATTCCTTGTGTGACTTTGGACAAGGTATTTAACCACTTTCTGACTAAAGTCCCAATCTCCACTTATGCGCTGTGTATCCTTTCCTCCCGCCCTTTGTCTTGTCTCTTTAGATGCGAGCTGTTTGGGACACGCGCTGTTTCTTGCTTTGAGTTTCTACAGCACCTGCCACAATGTACCTCCACTGTTGGCTGGATCCTGTAGACATGCCTGTAGTACAAATAGTTAACAAGTCCCCGGCCAGGCTGGTTTACCAATAGTGATGAGTTCTAACAGGGTGAAACCCACGTCCATGTTGCACAGCTAGCTGTAATCTAGCAGTAATTCCCACTTGTAGCTTTGCTGGAGGTGGAAATTCTAAAGCAAAAGATGATGCTTGGAACTTGATTTTCAAGTTTGTGTGCAATTGCCTGCCTCATTTGCATACATACCATGATTGTTCCTGAATAGGTATTTGCCACATGCAAATAACTACTGGGGTGTAAAATTGGCTACCTCTGCCTACAAGTTATAGTAACCGCACGTACATCGTAGGTACACAGATCTGAGCAGATCTTTGAGAATCAGTGTTTGCTCATTTGTGTATCATTATCCAGAATGTCCCAACAGTTCCCAGCTATTTCATGGCATGGCTGGGATCTGAGCTCTGGGCCATGGCAGGAGTTTGGATACACCAAGATCTTTTCTGTACTCTGCAAAGCAGCCCTTTGAGGAATCTTTGCAGCCACATGTTGAGACTAGATTCCATTCCCTAGCTATAAAAGATGTTATGAGCCTCTTGCAGAGGCTGTTGCCAGAGCTAGCTGTCTCTCTCTCTCTCTCTCTCTCTGGGATACAGATGCCACAAGATGAAGCATTCTTGTTAGCATTTTTTTTTTAAAGGAAACAAACAACTGGACCTGACAGTTCGTGGCTGCTTAAATTCTATCATTGTAATCCAGGCGTAGGCAGTAATTGCAACAACATGACTGTGTTTGATAGCAAACAGTGGTCTATGAAATAAAATGTTTAGTGTTTTAAAGTAGAGACACACTCTGCGCTGCTTGGCCCAAACTGTTTACGTGACCTTTTACTGATGTTTTTGCTATGGTTCGTTATGATCTACTTTGGTGGGCAGCTGGCAGAATGTACTGGGAGCTAGAAAACCGCCATAGAAATGGAGACAAGGTGGATTCAGTTTTCATCCCAGAGTCAAAGGATTCAGCCTGTGCTCTCCGTAAATGTTAAAGTAATCCCCATGCAGTGCTCTGCTACCCCTTAGATAACAGGTCTTGTACCAGTTCTGAAGCAGCAGTCTCTGGCACTTCCATTTCCGAAATAAATAAATACATATGCTGAGTAGGCTATGTTGCCCTGGCACTGCATTAGTCCGCCGTGCGATATATTCCACTCACTCAGATTCATGTCTGGGAAAATGTGGATTAGTGAGTGGAGCTTCTCAGCCCTTCTATAGTGACCCCCAACTCAGCCCATTCACAACAGGCATCCTTGAAGGCGCCACAGACTCCTTTGTGTCTACATGGGGATCAGAAACGTGTGGCTGGCCCGGATCAGCCTGCAGGGCTTGGGGTGTGGGGTTGGAAAAAATCGCTGTATAGACATTGGAGCGTGGGTTGGAGCCTGAGTTCTGGGACCCCATGGGGATGGCAGGCCCTGGAGCCTGGGCTCCAGCGCGATCCTGAATACTTACACAGCAATTTTTAGCCCTGTAGCCCGAGTCTTTTATGCCTGTGTAAACATACCCCAAAGGGCCCTGCTTTGGCTGCTTCTGCCCTGACTGGCTAGGAGCTCTGGCTGGCTCTGCTTTGCAGCTCTCCCAGCCTTGCTGTGGGTGGGAGGTGAGGCTCGTGTGTTTGCAAAGTGCTGTGAGAGCCATGGACAGAAGGCCCTCGGGGAGGGCACACGATTGTGAATTCTCAGCCCTGGTGCTGCTGAGGAGGGTCTGTGTTTGTGGGGCAGAAAGCTAACGACAGCTCTGCTGCATGGGCCTCGCTTTGTGTGCTAGGATTCCAGGAAGCAAAGGGCTTGGGGTTCAGGGCCAGTTTCATACTGAGCTACTGATTCCCCAGTTCGGACTTCTTCCTCTTGACTCGAGCTAGTCATTAATAGCACTGCTTTGCCTCAAGGCTACCTCTGCCCAGACAGAAGGGGGCTCCCGAGAACCAGGCTTTCAGACGGTTGCCTAGCCAGTCAGGCCTGCCATTCTGAATCCTGTCACTCCAGGAGGCACAATGCTCAGAGACCTCTGGGAAGTGACTCATAATCTGACTGGCCAACACAAAGAGGGTCACTCCTGGAGTTTTTTCTGTAGGGGATGGGACTTCCTGTTAGGCTGTCATGCAAGATGGCCTTGTTTGTGTCACGGAGTGTGGGGGAGTCTGGTCCTGCACCCCTCTTCCTGGGACCCACAGTGACTCTTGGCCAGCCAGTAAAACAGAAGGTTTATTGGACAACAGGACACAGGTTACAGCAGAGCTTGCAGGCACACTCAGGACCCCTCTACCGAGTCCTTCTGGGCTTTCAGAGTGCTTGGATCCCAGCTAGGACCCCCTGAATTCCGCCCACACAGCCCCAAGCCCAGACTCAAAACTGCTTCCCTCCTGCCACTCCCTTCCTTTGTCCTCCTTCCCGGACCAAGGTGTTGACCTTTCCCCTCCCTTACCTAGCTCAGGTTACAGGCTCCGGTATCGTCCATCCCCTAAAGTCCTCCCCTGCTCTCCCATTCCCCACACAGACAGCCACTACACCATCACAGTTTGTATTTTGCCTTTTCAGACAGCACATGGCTCAGGAGATAAGAAATGGGCTGCAAGCTGAAGTAGACAGGAAGCAATTCCTTCCTGATCCCTGCCATGATCAGCTTCCACCCTGAAGCCTGAGTTCTGGTTATCCCTGTTCTGAGCTGCCAGTGTTACCAATGGCCATAAGGTAACTAGTTTATATCTTTTATTTATAAGGCACTGACTGATACTGAAGGTGACATTTTGACAAGAAGTGGCTGCAGGTGAGTACTGGTTGAGAAGTTGTCCTAGTGAGTCAAAAGGCACAAGTACCATATTCTGCTTTGTTTGGCCACTCAGAAAGCATCAGAGTCCTGCATTCTGTAATCAGTTCAGGCATTCAAGGATGCTTATGCATCGAGTCATAACTCACTCTAATTTCTGGCTTTGTGAACACCAACTTTGCATACCACTTGCCATGACTCAGGCAGCAGGAAGCTTACTTTGTACATAGCATTGCCATGGTAGAAATATCTCTGTGTCTTGATCCACAGGTGCATGATTTCAGGATTGGAAATAAGCATCATGACTTGTCTCCATCTGGAGCGAAGGGACTGGTTTTGTGGTTATGGGTTTTGTACAGCACCCAGCACCAATCCCATTTGTGACCTTTGGATGCTGTGGTTATGTAACTATGAATAGTATACGTTGGCAACATGTGTAACCTTGCTGTGTGGCTGTTTGTGAGAGTCCCAGCAAGGGGTTGGTGACTGAAAGCTCAGTCTGCAGGAGTAGCTGACAGGGTAACCATTACTGAGACAGCCAAAGGGAAAGTCACTAACCAAGCTGCTCAAGCTCTGACTTGGTGGGTTGGAGGTCACACTGATATTGTTGCAGTAGCTTGGGAGGCAGGGGTGATGTTGCAGCTCAGAGGGCCGTGGCATTGCCACAGTGCGTTGAAAGGTGGGTGTCACCAGTGCAGCTGCTGGAGAAGCACAAGGCAGCAGCATAGATTCATAGATTCTAGGACTGGAAGGGACCTCGAGAGGTCAAGTCCCATCCCCTGCCCTCATGGCAGGACCAAATACTGTCTAGACCATCCCTGATAGACATTTATCTAACCTACTCTTAAATATCTCCAGAGATGGAGATTCCACAACCTCCCTAGGCAATCTATTCCAGTGTTTAAACACCCTGACAGTTAGGAACTTTTTCCTAATGTCCAACCTAAGCCTCCCTTGCTGCAGTTTTAAGCCCATTGCTTCTTATTCTATCCTTAGAGGCTAAGGTGAACAAGTTTTCTCCCTCTTCCTTATGACACCCTTTTAGATACCTGAAAACTGCTATCATGTCCCCTCTCAGTCTTCTCTTTTCCAAACTAAACAAACCCAGTTCTTTCAGCCTTCCTTCATAGGCCATGTTCTCAGGACCTTTAATCATTCTTGTTGCTCTTCTCTGGACCCTCTCCAATTTCTCCACATCTTTCTTGAAATGCAGTGTCCAGAACTGGACGCAATACTCCAGCTGAGGCCTAACCAGCGTAGAGTAGAGCGGAAGAATGACTTCTCGTGTCTTGCTCACAGCACATCTGTTAATGCATCCCAGACTCACGTTTGCTTTTTTTTGCAACAGCAACACACTGTTGACTCATATTTAGCTTGTGGTCTACTATGACCCCTAGATCTCTTTCTGTTGTACTCCTTCCTGGACAGTCTCTTCCCATTCTGTATGTGTGAAACTGATTTTTCCCTTCCTAAGTGGAGCACTTTGCATTTGTCTTTGTTAAACTCCATCCTGTTTACCTCAGACCATTTCTCCAATTTGTCCAGATCATTTTGAATTATGACCCTGTTCTCCAAAGCAGTTGCAATCCCTCCCAGTTTGGTATCATCTGCAAACTTAATAAGCGTACTTTCTATGCCAACATCTAAGTCGTTGATGAAGATATTGAACAGAGCCGGTCTCAAAACAGACCCCTGCGGAACCCCACTTGTTATACCTTTCCAGCAGGATGGGAACCATTAATAACTACTCAATGAGGTGGCAGCATTGAAAGCAGCTACCTGCCGAAGCTGAGACTTGCCCACCCACTAAGTTCAGAATCTGGCAGCCAAAGGTGCCAGACTCTTCTGGTTGCCCGACGTGACTAACTACAGGCATGAACTCCAGGTCACTTGACAGAGCAGGAAGTTTTTCTATGCCGAGAAAAACCTCCTACAACTTTCACTTTGCTTCTATTGTACATGATGGTTTCAGCAGGTGGAGATTGGAGTGCTGAAAGGGGACTGTGGGGAGGTGCCTTTCCCAGCATGCTCTGCACACACAGTCAAGAGTCCCCCGTCCCCACCTTCCAGGAGCTTGGCTTTATTAACAAAGAAAACAATAAGGTCATTTCAAACCGTTGCCCCACCTTGGGCTGCTCCGAAGGTTCCTCCCTGCAGATTGCTCAGCCCACCCCCTAAATCCTCTATCTCTCTCATCAGAGCCATTATCATGTCCCTTAACTCCAGGAGAGACACTGAGCTCCATGGCTCAGTGAGTCAGCAGAACACACTTAACGTTTCCCAGCTGGATCTGGTAGGGGGCAAGAGGGTTTGAAGTAGACACTGCCAGCCTGTTCCAGTGGTATACCTATGCTTATTCTTATAGCTGCTTTCATGGTCCGTGTATTGATTTCTGGTTCGGTTTGGTTTGAGTATAAATGCCTCAATTATTTTACTCGCAAACACTAAAATCAAAGCCAGCTGAGGACCCTACAATAACAAGCCAGTCTGTGCACAATTGCCAGGAGCAACCTGCCATAAGCAAATTGATGTGCATAGCCTTCTGTGCTTGGGAGCAACCCTCTAATAAAAAGTAGCTTGTGGCCCATTGCCCACCCGTTGTCCCGCTATAACAATCCAGCGCATGCAGTCCAACAGTAATCAAATCCTGTGCACAGCTCAGCCCAAGGAGCAATCGCAAGGGCACCTCTGAGACACCGGGGGGCCGTTCTGGGAAGGGGAGAGACTTCAGTCTGAAGCTGGCAAAGGGGCTAGTGATAATAAATAGCCTGCTTCTGTGTAAAGTAGCCCAGCATCCATTTGTTCCCTTATCTGCAATTAAGCCATCTCACACCTGCCACCCACGATGGGCAGTTTAAGGAAGAACTCTTACAAGAGTGGAAACCAGCCCAATGCTATCATGGTTCTTGGGTTCCCACGGTTTAATGGCCAGTTTGTACACAGAACTCATGCCAGTGGATCTGGAGGGCGAACGGGGCTGTATGATAAAAGGGTACCCTGTAGGAGGAGAGATCTCTTCTGAGCACTGGTGCCCTGTAGGAGGAGAGATCTCTTCTGAGCACTGATGCCCTATAGGAGGAGAGAGCTCTTCTAAGCACTGGTGCCCTATAGGAGGAGAGAGCTCTTCTGAGCACTGGTGCTCAATGTATGAAGGACCTACTGTTACTATGTAGTGTTCGTAGCACCAGAGCACCTGGGGGCCCTAGTCATGGGCCCGTGTCAGGCACTGTCCAGACACAGAACACAATCTCCTCTCTCCTGTTGGAGGCTCGCTGGAAGAGGCTGTATCAGTAGCACTTGGATCCAGTAGATTTTAGTGTAAATCCAACAAGTGCTAGCGAGCGTGGGGTATGTGTAGGATAGGATCTTTCTTCCGTGTTTGCTTGGCAGATCTGAAGGGAGCCAAATGTTGCACATCTACCCTGCGTTTAGTGAATCCACTGACTCCAAACTCCCCTTTAACCCTTTAGTGGGTGCACTTGGGAAAGGGGAAGCCAAAGACAGCACACGTAATCCAGGGCATGGTTAGCCTGATACTCAAGAAACCCAGGGTCAATTCCCTGCTTTGCCACAGACTCCCTGTGTGACCACAGGCATGTCACTTTGTCTCTTTGTGCCTCAGTTTCCCATATGTCAGATGGGGATTACAGCCCAGCCTGCCTCACGGGTGTGATGATGCTCAGTACATTAGCGATTCTGATGAATGCACACACTATGGCTGCAATACCTACATCAGGAAAACTCTGTGATTGCTTCTCATCTTTTGGTCCTTACCAACATGTTGGGAAAGGAGGGACCCTCCAGACCAAAGCCCTTGGCTTCAAAGATTCTGGCCCCACCTTGTTTGGAGAAACTCCCAAGGGATATGAATGCAATCTGGCTCATTAGAATTTGAACAGAATTATAAACAAACAGTTGTTGGGTTGCAAAAATAATACAGACTTCCCTCACTGCATCCATTTGAAAATCCAATTGTCATTTTTTTTTCAAACACCCGTGAGTGTGGGGTACAAGCATAATTTTCGCACTGCCAGGGTGTGGCAAGACGCAGAAGTGGTTCTCTTTATTCTTGCTGTGGGGAGTGGACTGAAAGTGAAGCTCTGAGTCACCCCTCTCCAGCAGGCAGTCAGCTACTTTGTTTTCTTAAGGGCATGAAGTTGTAAAGGTTTTGGCCAGGAAACAGCTCTAGCTGTGAATGAAACAACCTCCAGTGTTTGAACTGCAAATCTAGCTGCCTTGCCCTCTGTCCAGGCTTAGAAACTTAACTGCAGAAAAACTGCCTATGAACTTCTCTGGGGCACCACCACCAGGCTGCACCCACCCAATCCCACGAGGGTCCTAGTCCTATCCTGAACCCATCGGTCAGCCCTTAGCCTGGTGTGACTGTATAGACCAGGTAAATCATGACAGTTCCTCCTGCCTGAACTGAGGCTTCCATGTGCCTGGCTCCTGGGAGAGAGACAGTTCTACAGCATGGAAGGTGTTAAAGTCAATCACCAAATGCAGGGAGAAGTCAAAACTTCCTTCTCCGTGGTCTAAAAATTCTACCAGCATCTGCTCAGCCAAAGCTCCCTCCTTTTCAGTTAATTTCTGTGCTGGTCATGCTGTTTTTCAGTCTTGTGGTGAAAGGTTTTGGTCTGATTTATGATACCACCTTTAAAATGTCACTCGCAAGTTTTTGAAAATTTCCAGTGCTCAGATTGTTGCAAGACACGCATCTCTGAGCAGTTTTGTTACTAGCTTTAAACTCCTGGAGAGCTTCCATTTATCGCATGCCAGTGGCACGGGGCACTGGGAAACTGCAGCTCTGTTGCTTGGAGATATTTTATCATCTTTCTATAGCCTCTCCTGTCTGCTGCCATCTCCCAGCCTCCTGTTCACACCACTGAAGTGTCCTCTGTGGAGATACAGGAAATGTCTACACTGCCATAGAGCTTCCTTGGCTGGCCTGGGTCAGCTGATTCAGGCTCAGGCTGCAGGGCTATAATATTTAAATGTAGACGTGTGAACTTTGAGACCCTGTGAGGGTCTGAGAGGCCGCACTGCAGCACGAGCCTGGATGTCTACACTTCAGTTTTATAGCCCTGTGGCCCAAGCCCTGGGAGCCTGAGCTAGCTGACCTAGGCCTGCTGTGGGAGTGCTACTGCAGGGTAGAGGTACTTGCAGTTGCCACCACAGTCTGATGCTCTGGTTGCTTTCCCAGTCTTCTGGAAAAATACCTCAAGTTGTGATCTTTACCCTTCCCCAGTCACTTCTGTGATTTGCTGACTTTGAAAGCTGATCTGGAATCACTGACCTGCTAATGCTCAGCACACCAATCTAGGCAATAAACATTGGGGTGGAGTCAGAGTACTTGTTTCTCCTGCCCACGCCCGGATTTCTCGTGGGAGATTGGTGCTCCCTTCACTTGCTGTATGAGGTCTGTGCTGTGCTGAGCGCTGGGGAAATCCCACTTCAGACAGGGCTCACCCCTGCTGCAGATCTCTGGGTTGTGTGATGCTTGAGGCACAACACAACTGTGTCTTGTCCCATAAAACAAACCAAAATGTGCCGCTGGGGACCCAACGGGCTCAGGGGACTCAAAGCAGAAGGCAGAGCTAGAAGAGCTTCAGCAGCGGTACGAATCCCGCCTGGGTCAGTAGTGCATGCTCCCAACAGCTCTGCAGTGACCTCTGTGACATAACACTCGTGTTTCCTAGTCCAGTTCCTAGTGCCTGTCACAGAAAACACCCTCAGAGGTGGCACTAATTGGCCCGCAGCTGCCAGGCCCTGCAGACAGGCTGAGGACCGAAGAGAGTTGGGGGTTGCTCTAGCCGGTGCTGAGCCATACTGGCAGAGCATGGTGGGTAAGGGCAACCCTTGCCCATTGTACCTTCCTGGAGTAAACAGATCTGTCTCCTGGGCTGTGTCACAGCCTGCATTCCAAAACAGGACTTTCCTGCCAAGCCGCCTGCACCGAGAGGAGATGGGAACTTTCCCTGCCCCAGTCCATCCTTGGTGTGTTTTCTTATTTCCCAGTCTCCCTTCCCTGGTGGTGGTCTCACCATAGAGTCTCCCCTTCACTCAGCTGCTGCTGGCCCCTTTGCTTGGGCCCAGAGGAAACAGTCTGGAGCGACAAGACCCTTTAAGGCCACAGAGCCAATTCCAGTTTAATTGGCAGGACAATAAAGTGCTACCAAAGTCAATACACCAAGGACCTGTCAGCGCAGATGTCCTGGTGCTACAGATACAGGGGCTGCTATTTCCTTCCTCCCTTTGCACCTCTGAGGCCCAATGAGTGGGAGCTGAGATGAACGTGTCTCTCCTACTTCACTGCCTGCTTCTGCCCCTCTTGCTTCATTGCCTCATTCAGTGGTGAATGCAGACTGTGGGCTTTATTATTATTGTCTGTATCGCCATAGCACCGAGGTGCCATAGTCATGGAAATGATCCCGCTGCGCCGGGTGCTGTACAAACACAGCAACAGGCTGCCTCTACCCCCAACTGTTCACCTCCTTTGCGAACGGGTGTAACAGGTGACAGAGTCCTACCTAGAGTGCTTGTGGTGGGTGTTTATGGAGTGCCCCTGTTAGTGGCATCTGGGTGTATAGCCAAACAGCCCCTCTGCAGCGCTTGGCTGGGTATCTCAGCGGAGCTCCTCATGGGTTCTCTGCAGCTGGGGTCAGGGGCGAGAGTGTGGAAGGTGGCGTGCGCTGCAGCCCTGAATTGGGGCCGGGTGAGAGGTCCATGAGAGAGCCATGGCGAGGCATGAGAAGGGGTCAGGTGCACAGAGTAGCTAAGCAAGAACCCATAGGGGGAGAGATCACAGACAGCTGCAGGAAGTATGTCGCCTTGACGGCAGCAGATCTACTTCCCCAGGGACCACAAGGACTGAAGGAACAGCACGTAGCAGCCTGGCCAGCTTCTGCCAGAGAGTGGACATACAGGCTGTGGCTGCACCATCCTGGCGCAGAGCAGTGGTCCTGTCCCCCACCATACTCTCGCTCATACGGTGGGGCCTATCTAATCCATTCCCCACACCTCATCCCAAACAAGAGGTACCAATGGGAAGAAAGGGAGCTGGATTTCCCTAAAGGGCAACTAGACTTTAGCCTTGGAATAAGCATGTTGGGCCTGGAGTCAGTTCCTGTGGAGTGCGTGGGAAGCAAGCCCCTAGAGTGACAGAATCCAATCCAATAATAATAATAAAAATCCCCTTCTCTCCGTATTTGACCTCCCAACGTCCGTCATTGCTCCGAGTGCATTGACGCCCCTGGTACGTGTTGCTGCATTCCAGCCTTTGCGTGGATTCCGCTAGCAGCAAGCCTGCCTTCCTGGGCAGAAAATTTTGCTCTGTCATCTTGTGATCTTCCTGCTCCTTTGCTTTTGGAATGTACAAAGATGCACCTTGCTGAAGGCAGAGCTGATGTAACATCAGGGTCACCACCCCTGAGCAGTAAGCACAAGGACTGCAGAGGTTAGCAGCTTGACCAATAAAGGGGCATGTTACCAGGGCAGATGTCCCTCAGGCATTACTTGCTGATAGGTTATATACCACTGAAACCAGTGACTCTGGTTGGTATGCAGTTTGCTTGCAGGGTCTCGTGCAGAGTAGTAACTGGGATGGCCTCATGCTGGCCTCTCTGCAAGCAGCTGTTAGCCATGTTTTCTGATGGTGCTAAGCACGGTTTGCCCTTGGCTACACTTGCAGCTAAGCTGTGTCCAGCCCAGGTTCAGCTGCATCGGTTGCCAGCCGAGTCTCTTTTGTAATGAAGACAAAGCTTTTAATGGCAGCAAAGAATCCTGTGGCACCTTATAGACTAACAGAGGTTTTGGAGCATGAGCTTTCATAGGTGAATACCTACTTCGTCAGGTGCATCTGACGAAGTGGGTATTCACCTACGAAAGCTCATGCTCCAAAACGTTCTGTTAGTCTATAAGGTGCCCCAGGACTCTTTGCTGCTTTTACAGATCCAGACTAACATGGCTACCCCTCTGATACAAAGCTTTTAATGGCACTCATCAAATGATGCTGTAATAAGCCAAGCCTTGGCTGCCTGCTTCCTCCAAGAGGTGGAGAGCCAGGAAGATCACTTACAGCAGCGGAAAGTGTACAGCATGTGTGGTGATTTATCACAGCTCTCCCATGCACAAAGACCTTGAAGAGAGAGATGCGGAACAACTGATTTCACATCGGGGATTGTGGCCTTTCTGCATATCTGACTTGAGGGACCCTGTATTTCTGCTGCTGGATCAGTCCATTAAAAAGTACTTACCATGATGGGTCCATGCGACCAATATAAGATGCATGCAGATTCTCCAGCAGCAAGATGTATCCAACCCACAGTTAGCTCAGCACTTCCTGCTGCAACATCATCACCATTAGACCTATATGGAACAGCTGGGAGCTTGTCTAGACACTTGTTTTTGCACCAGCAGGGCTGAAACAATGAACCTGCAGACCCCTACTGAGAATCCACTGCCTTGGTTTCAAAAGGGACTTTTGCCAGTGCAGCTTGCCCTGGTTCCCACAGCTGCACTAGGGGTACGGCTACACTTACAGATGTAGAGCGCTCTGAGTTAAACCAGCCTTTGTAGTGCACAGTAGGGAAAGAGCTGCAGTCTGTCCACACTGACAGGTTCAAGAGCGCTGGCGTGGCCACGTTAGCAGCTCTTGCAACAGTCACAGAAAGTAGTGCATTGTGATAGCTATCCCAGCATGCAAGTGGCTGCAACATGTTTTTCAAATGGGGGGGGTGGAGTTTGACAGGGAGTGTGTTGTGTGTATGTGGAGGGAGAGAGAGTGGGTTTTGGAGGGCTGGGAGCATGTCAGCATGCTGTCTTGTAAGTTCAGCCAGCAGCAGACCTCCCCCCCCAACACACACAGCATTCCACAGTAAAGGTTGCTTTGTCTCGGAGCAGATAAGCAACTGGCTGTCAAACGGAGCTTACAAAGGGCATATCCAAAACAGTGACAAGAGTGACCACTTGACTTAAGTATCAGAGGGGTAGCTGTGTTAGTCTGGATCTGTAAAGCAGCAAAGAGTCCTGTGGCACCTTATAGACTAACAGACATATTGGAGCATGAGCTTTCATGGGTGAATACCCACTTCATCGGATGCACTTGACTTAAAGGGATTATGGGACGTTTCTGGAGGCTGATCAGAGTGCAATAATGCAGCACCTCATTCACGCTGAGGCTGGGGTGCTCCAGCAGGGGCACATCAAACGTTATTCTACTTGCTGAGGTGGAGGACCAGACGCGCTCTAGCCGTGGAGTCAGAGCGCTTGCCAGTGTGGACAGGGAGTGAGCTGGTAACTCGCAAGTGTAGCCAAGCCCTAGGGTTTGTGCCCAGTCATTGGCAGGTGGGATCGAACCTGGGACTTCGGTAGCTTAGTGCATGAACCTCTACCTACCACATGAGCTAAAAGCCAACTGGCTGGTAGCTAAGTCTGTAGAGCAGATTCATTTTTAGCTCGCTCTCTCCGTGGTCTTGGTGCCACTAGCTGGGACAGAACACCACACCCAGAAGGTGGGTGGGCTACATTTGCACTGGTGCAGCATCACTGGTTGAAAAGAAAAGAAGATAAAAGTGCAGGTGAGCCCTGAAACCAAACTATGGTAGAGAACGGTAGCGTGGACTGACCCCTGGGCTATGCACCTGGAAGGCTCGAAGGCTCATCCCAGCTCTGCTGTCACTTCTCTGAATCTGGTCTGTAAAGATGGCAGGACTTGCCTGCCTCATGCAACTGCTCTGAGGATTGATCCCATCACAGCTACAACGTGCTCTGAAGGTGTGCTGAGTACTGGGGTTAGGGTTTTGTCACGGTTAGTAGTAGTAAAAGTCATGGGCAGGTTGTGGGTGCTAAACAGAAATTAACAGAAGCCCTTGAGCTATCTGACTTTTACTCAAAATCATGAGAGGAGGGCCTGACAGGGGGCTGCCTGAAGCCCAAGCAGGGAAGAGAGCCCGAACCCCACTGCGGGAGATGTGGATGGGGTCCAGCACCCACCGCTGTGAGCTCTGGGGGCCCCTCACTGCCCATGGTCACTGAGAACTCCAGGGCCCTCCACCGACAGCTCTGCCCCTGCTGCCCTGGGGCTGAAGTGGACAATGTCAGGGAGGTCTCTGAAAGTCACGGCATCCATGACATAATCATCTCCTTAATTACTACTAGTCACTTGGGGTTGGGGTGTGGTAGTGTAATGAGGGAAATGCAGAGCCATTCCCTTGATAGGAGCAAGCGGCAGAGGGAGCATTGCAGGTTCTCAGGCATTGGCTGAGATGTGCCTAACACCGTTCCCCCTGCATTAAAATGTACCACGGAAAGGAAACATGCTTCAGGAACCTAGTCATCTTGGAGCCTGCAAGGGGCAGGTGTGTCGTGTCGCTGTGACCTGCAGGAGCTGGCTTCCTTTAGTATAAGTCAGGTGTTCTCCATCCCTCCCACAAATCCTGAGCATAAGCTACTGAATTCAGTCAAGGGGAGTGTTTCCATTAACTTCAATGGGCTGGTTCAGGCCCACGTTGCTCAGGGACGCCCTCTGTTTTCATTTTATGGCCCAGTCCTGCTTTAATTTCTGATCCTCATCTTGTCTTGTAGCACAGAGCCTCCTCCCACTGCTCGTTTGGTCAAGTCTACGCTTCAAAAGATTTGCTGGGTAGCTATACTGGCAAACCGTACCAGTGCAAACACAGTTTGTACCAATAAGAGTATTTTTGCCACTCTAGCTTACTCCAGTTCCCCAAATAAAATAAGTGACATGGCCAAAAGCAATTTTATGGCAGTATAACTACATCTAGTAGGCCTTTCGCCAATATAGAAATGCTATAAAAAATTATCACATCTCTCATCCAACATTCTTATACCTAGCTGAAGTTTCTAGTGTCAACCTGGTGTTAGTCTAAGACACACAACTGGAGATTCGTAGTTTGGAATCTCACATTTTTTACTTCACCAGTTTTGGGAGGAATCAGTCTAAGCCCATTTGCCACACACAAATTTTGGGGACATCTTTCAGTATCAGGTTTTGGTTTAACTCCCTGGACCTAGGCTTCTCTACTGTAGCCCTATGAACCGTATTCAAACATTGTAACCCAGTGTGTTCTCTAAGCTAATTGTTTCTGAATCTGTTAGTATGTGGCATTGTGCTGCTGCAGGAAATGTCAGAATGTATGATAAACGTTCTTAGCCCCTAGGTGCTCCTCATTTTGTAAAATAAATCTTTGTTAAGCCAGTGTGATGTAATTAGGGTTGATCATAGAACAAACCTGCTGTAATGTTCTCCAGTGATGTCCCCACATGCTGCTGTAACACCTGTGTAAGCCAAAGTTGTATTGATGTAAATGAATCCCGTGTTCATTCTGTACCCCAGAAAGATTTGCAAAAAAATTCCGTTTTGCAACAATTACTGTAAATCTTCCCAGCTGCCTATGGTGTGATCTGTGATAGTAAACTGAGGCGCTTGTAGACTTGTTTACTGATACATTCCTGGCTTCAGTTTCTAAGAAAATGAAACCATCAGTTTCACGCTCTGAGTCCTTCCTTTGGCAATTAAAGTGGTGTGAAAACCTCTGCAAAACGAACCTGTTGAAGTTCTGAGCAACTGAGAACAGGGTTAAAATAAAATTACTTCTCAGTCACTGCAAGCAAATGCTGAACTACTCAGGGACTTAACACTGCACTTGTGCAGCCGCTGTTTTCTGTGTTCCCTCCTGTACCAGTGCCATGCAAGTGATGCCAGCCCAAGCAACCACTGTGAGCCGTAGGGCCCAGGATGTCCCAGAGCAGGGAGGCTAATGATCTGCAGTGTTCCCAGCTGACACCTGTTCTGAACGTTCCCAGGCTGCTGTAGCCTGGGTGGCAGTCAGTGAGACACCAGTACAGTGGGCACTGAATTAAAATCTTGGTTTAAATCAGAATCTCCTGCAGATGCTTATCAGGGTAGTGTTACTATTGTTTTTCATTGTTATGTGCCACTGTATTTCCCAGGCCCCCTCAAGATCAGAAAGGAAGGTCTGCTATCCTGGCCGGTGGTGTTGGAAAAGCTCTGAGCCCCAGCTACCTTTGGGGGGTTTCAACTCCCCTTCCCAGGGGCTGGGTCTTATTCTTGAATGAACGACAGTTTTTCCTCTTCAGGTGTATGTGGCTGTAGGGTGCAGGGCTAGAGAAACCAGTGGTTTGTAGGGTCCAGTACAGGTTGCAGGCACTTGTCTTCATATCAGTGACCAGAAAGAGGAGAAAATGCCTCTCTGAGTTTAGCCAGAAAGCTTTTGCTCAGATAAATGGGTTAGTGTGTAAGGTGCCACAAGGACTCCTGTTCTTTTCGCGGATACAGACTAACAGGCTGCTACTCTGAAACCTCTGTGGAAACCTGCGCCAGGGTAAGCCACATGCCCTCCCTGACAGCCGGTCTGGAGGGCAAGTGTCAGGAAGTATGTTTGGAGCCGGCTCTCCGGCCCCAGCAAGCCCCGCAGCAGCTCGGCTTTGCTTTCCCGGCTCTCACTTGTATCTGTTCAGACTTCCTTCCCGTGGCCCGGAGCCCTGCCCCAGCGCCCGGCGTGCCCTGGGCACTGCCCACCGCCTCTTCTCGGGCGGCGCTGGCCCCTCACACCCGAGCCTGGGGGGCGATCAAGTGGCGTACGGGACTAGCCGGGCTCCGCGCCCCGCCGCGGGCCGGGCGGCGCAGAGACTCCTAGCTCGGGCATTACGGTAAATACGGAGGGTCCCCGCCCGGGCGCCGCTTCCTCCAATCGCGCGCGGCCGCCCCCGCCCCCGCCCCATGTGCAGAAATAGCAGCGGCGGAGCCGTAAGTCTGCGTAGGAGCCGCTCGCCCGGGGGCCGGCCGCGGACAGCACCCCCAGCCCGCAGAGCGCCCCGGCGGGGCACCCCCTGCGCCCAGCCGCTCTCCTGGCTCCGCCAGCGGGGCGTGATCGCAGCTCGCTGGGTGCAGCAGATGTTTCCCACGGGCATTGCTGAGCCCAGCCACACGGGGACCATGCGCTCCCGGCGGAGCCAGGGGCGAGCTGCGCCCACCGCCCACTGACGGGCCCCTCCCTGGGAAAGACATGGTAAGGGCTCCCCGCCCTGGACTGGACAGAGCCAGCGCCACCTGAGCATCCCCTGCCCTCATGATGAACACAGCCTACATCCTGCTGGAGCTGATCATCGCTGTGCTCTCCATTGCTGGCAACGTCCTGGTGTGCTGGGCTGTGGCCATCAACAGCACCCTGAAGAACGCCACCAACTACATCCTGGTGTCGCTGGCCGTGGCCGACATCGCTGTGGGCTTGCTGGCCATCCCCTTCGCCATCACCATCAGCATTGGCCTCGACACGGATTTCCACAGCTGCCTCTTCTTCGCCTGCTTCGTGCTGGTGCTGACCCAGAGCTCCATCTTCAGCCTGCTGGCCGTGGCCATCGACAGGTACCTGGCTATCAAGATCCCACTCAGGTAAGGGGTGAGGATGTGGGCATTTGGAGTTGCATGGCCCAGCGCCAGTGAGTGCTGAGCACGCTGGTGCAAAGCAAGGGGAGTGTTACAGGTGGAGGAACTGAGCAGTCAAGGACCAACTGCACGCAGGCAGGGGCTGTGCTAGTGAAGATGCTGTCAGAAGACAGGACACTGAGCTAGATGGACCACTGGTCTAACCCAGCAGGGCTATTCTTCTGTTCTTAAATGCAGGAGGTTTTGTCTGCAGTGGCTGCCCGGGGCCCAGGGCCAGACTTTCAAAAGAGCTCCGTTCCCATTGTGTCGAAAATCTGCCCACCTGTTTTGGGTGCCTAAATGGGAGTGTTTCAGAGTAGCAGCCGTGTTAGTCTGTATCCGCCAAAAGAACAAGAGTACTTGTGGCACCTTAGAGATTAACACATTTATTTCAGCATGAGCTTTTGTGAGCTACAGCTCACTTCTTCGGATGCACAGAATCTACATATCCCACAGACTATGCTGACAGATTGTGCCACACACTCTCAAAGAAACTGCGAGTCCATTCTGTGCATCCGAAGAAGTGGGCTGTAGCTCACGAAAGCTCATGCTGAAATAAATTTGTTAGTCTCTAAGGTGCCACAGGTACTCCTGTTCTTTTTTTAAATGGGAGTGGAGCTCTTTGGAAAATCTTCCACGCCCAAGGCCACAAAGCCATGAGAGAGCTGGGAATAGCTGTCTAATCTACCTCGGTATTTTTATAGCCTCCATCAGTATAGCATCTGAGCACCTCCCAAGTAGTGAAAAACAGACCAACATCTTTCTCCTGCTTCTCAGTTTGAGAATAGCTTGATTAATTTATAGTATGTTCTTGAACAATTCTCCGTTCTGTTGGTAAGCTTGGCCCTTCCTGCCTATAGAGGTTGGGGCTGACGGTGATCGTATAAATGAATTTATTAGTTACTTATAAGTCTACCTATCACCTTCCACCTAGCTCAGAATCTCCACCTGCCCTGGAGCCCAAAATAGGCTGACTTTTTTTTAGCTGTTCAGAAGGGATCATTCTGCTCTGGGTTGAAGGGAAAGAGTAGTAAGTGTACAAATGCTGAAATCATATCTCGCTGAACACAGATACTTTTCAAAGTGTCAGGCATTACGTATAATCACTTTTTTTTTATCTAAGCAAGGAAGTGAGAGTGTATAAATCATAAACCCAACAAGATATCAACTCTACAAACAGCAGGCGAAATAGGCAAGTCACGTTTCCTTAGCCCCAGCCACTGTACTAGTCAGTTCACACAATGTTCTGAGATCACCAGGCTCTTATTCCAGAGAAAATGGGCTTCTGCGGAAAGTGCCACCTGCCGGGGGTGCAGGTGTGCTTAGGGTTTGACTTTGTGGGTTCTGGTTTTTAAAAGAAACCCACAAAGTTTGATAAAAAAACAAACAACACAAATCAGTTCTCCTTCCTCTTACCCCCCAATTGACAACTAAGAAACGAATCAAAATAGGATCACAATAGACCTGAACTGGTCTCTCACTAGATCTGGGGACGGGAACATACTGGGTGAAGCATAGTAAATATATTCTTTACTGGGACTAACACAGTTGGTTTGTGGAGCAGCCTCCCAGCATCTGGAAAGTGCATCCAAAGCCTGGATTTTTCAAGTTACAAGTGAAGAGAGTTTGTTTGCCTCACTTTTGTTGAGGGGTCATCTGTCCCTATTGCACAACCACCACCGAAATTGGTATGACTGGATGACGACTACAATAGCGGGCGGGGGTGGGTGGGTGGGTTGGGACTGAGAGGCATTAGCGGAGCTGTGTGTTGGCGAGTCCAGGGCTGGAATGGCAAATGAGAGCAGGGGGTAGGATTGAAGAGTTGGGGGGGGAGGGTTTCAGAGTCAGGGTATTAGGGGATGCCACAGGTTTGCAGTGAGGTGAACGTCAGAGGTCTGTGGCAGTCTTTTGCCTGTACTCTGCTTGTTTCTGGCGTCTCATTTTCATGAGCAAAACATGCACTCAGAAACAACTTTAAAAGGAATAACCATACTTGCCTTTTTCTGTCACCTTGCCTTAGAGAATCTCAATGCACTTGACAAACATTCATTAATCATCCAACAGGTGATGTACAACTCTAATGGAAAACTGCAGCACATGGTGAGGGTATATGTGTCATCAGCAAATTGAATGGAAATTCCATGGTGTGTGTTGTAGCTGGGGACAGATCTGAATCTTTAGTACTTGTCAGCATATCTGAAACTGGCTAATCATTTACCTTCCAGCTATGGGGGTAATCTGAGTAAATTGGTTTTTGGCTTCAGATAATGGTTTAGTGTCTGCTCTGTTTATTTATTTTTTTCTAAATTGATCTAGAGCAGGGGAGCAGCTAAAGGGAGTTTGGCTCTTTTCAGCCGGACGTTTAATCAAACCACCCATTGCGTGCAAGATGCTGTAGCGTGAGCTGTAAATTCTAACTCGCTGTCTGTGTGTCATGACTCTCTTTTGTAGAGCTTGGCTGAGGAAGTTGCGTGGTTCTGAATACAATGCTGCCCAGGTGGAAGTTTAGCTGAACATAAGAGCAGGTGTTCAGGGGGGATTATCACGAACCTGATCCTGGGAGTGGAGACGGAGGTGGAAAACGTTTCTGATAACTGATGACAAGGCAAATATTTCTTTCACCTCTTTTTTGTTCTCTGTTTCCAGCAGGTTTATTGTGCAACTGCAGGTTGGGTCAGGACTGGGTTTATGCACCTCTTTGGGCTGCGATCCATGGGCCCTGGTTACAAGGTTTAGGGAAATCTCCTAGGACTGATGTCCTCCAGAGCCAGTGCTAGGCAGTGAATGAGACCTGGTCCAAACAGCTGCCCTAGTTAGACACACATGCTGTTTGTGGAAGGAGGGTTTTGTTGTGGAAACAGAAAGCTGGCTGTTAAATTACAGGGGAAATGAATTTGCGGGGAGCTGTATTTCCAGCTAAAAGGCTCATTCAGGGGAGTGACTGACTCCAGAGATCAATAGTGAGCTGTGAAGTTTTTAATCTCTGGATTGGGTGCCAACCATTCCTGTTTGGTGGTTTGTGTGAAACGACTCATTCTGTCTCAGTGAACGAGTGTCCATGCCGTCAGTGTAGTGGGCACTAAGTGTGCCCCCTTGTGGCAGAGGCCATGGACTGAATGGGCTGCGGAGACCCAGCTCCCCTAAGTGTGGTCAGAGCTGGGGCAGGCTGGAAGCCAGCTGGTGTGTTGCAGGGGGATCGTGTTGTACTGCTGCCACTCTGCATTAGGAACATACAGAGAAGCCCTTTGCTGGCTCCCCTTCTCCCACCCATTGGGATTTCATTTCTTGTCCTCACCCTCAAAGCACCACTTACGTGGGGCCCTGGCCTTTACACAATTGCCCTCAGCAGGGATGAATGTCACCCCACTAACCAGCCCTGTAACATCACACAGATGCCGTTTGCAGGGGGAATGAACTCTGCAGCAGCTTCGCTTTGCATTAGCCAGATATCTTTAATTGGCTCCCGTTAAGCAGTGGGGGTGGGAAGGCCAGCATGAGGTGTCTGGAGTGACTGGGCTGGGAATTCAGGAAAGACCAGAGAGTGGCTGGATTTGGAGATTGGGGGGAGAGACTGAGCTGAGTGACTTGTGCCTCTCTCCGCCTATAAACTAGTTGCAAGAAAGCAAGTGCTGCTTGGCTCCACAGCCCAGGGGGCAAATGTCTGATGTGGGGATGTGCCATCTATACAGCTAGAGAGAAATTAGTCACTAGCTTCTTTAACTTAGGGGAGCAGCATTGCCCCCTATGCCCCAGGTATGTGCTCTGCCCCAGGGCCCAGCTCCCAAGGGCTGCTCCTTCACCCCAGGGTATGAGTCAGGTACTCTGAAGCGCAGAATAGTCCCAAAGTTTCCCCATCTTGGGATATTTCTCTCCCTCCCAGAAGCAGCAGGACTCGTGTGTTTTTGTGTTGCTAACTGCATCTAGATGTGGAACACAGGAATTGCCCAACAGGATCAGATCCCTGGTCCATCTAGTCCAGTTTCCTGTCTGTCGGTGACCAGCGCCAGCTCCTTCAGGGAAGGGCCAAGAACCCACAGTCGCAGGTGTATGATAATCTGCCCCTCGCATGGGTGTCACCCTAGTTTCTGACAGAGACTGACTTAAGCCAGGAAGCACAAGGGTTAATATCTCTTCCAGAATGTGTTAACAAGACTAAACATTTATCCATAGAGATGCCCAGTCCCTCTTTGAATCTTGTTATGCCTCTGGCCCCACTGACTTCCTATAGCGAGGAGCTCCCAGCTGAATCATGTTGTGCAAAGTATTTTCTTTTATTGGTTTTGGTTTTAATTGCACTGAACATCTCCTTGTTCTTGTGCTCTGAGATGAGAGAACAGAAGTGCTCAGTCTCCTGTCTCTGTCCAGTTTGGTCTTTTACAGACTTTGCCGTGTCCTAAGGTAACATCCCATCTCTCTTCAGATGAGTTCTGCGGGGCCCTTCGTCATTCTTGTTGCTCTTCTGAGCCCCCTCTAGCGTATCCTTTGTACGATGGGGGTGCTGGTGAACGGGGCTGGGTTCACGACCTGCTGCGGAGTTTGGAGTTTCTCCTTTGTTCATTAGCACGGGAAGGGCGGAGGGTGCTCAGCTGCTTGGGTGCTTTGCTTAAAACGCACATGGTGGCTTCTGGCAAGTGGGCTGCTTCTTCCCCTTCCTGTGTGCCTGCCTGCTGTCAGTGTGGGATGGCACCTGGTTCCTCTTTCTGCCCCGGCCTCGCTGGGTAGTGCAGGAAGCACCTTTCCTCATGAACGTATCGCTACCTAGGACATCTGGCAACCGGCAAGCTCAGGCTATGTAGCACCCATGCAGGTCGTGCTCCGCGCAGGGAGCAGGCAAGTGCGTAAAGCCCATCAGCAGGAGGGCAGGAGTTTGCTGCAGTTTCTGTGGGGAAGTTTGTGCCAGTCCTGTTCTTCCTCCAGCCCTTCCCAGCTGGAATGTAGGAAGACAAGGCTCCGTGGTTGGGGTCAGCTCCACTCCGAGCAGAACACAGACACCTCCTATCGATCTGATCAGGATATCTCAGTACCACAGAGTTGCTGGTCAGCCTGGTCGCTGCCCCTGGACATCACACTGTGCGTCTGCAGGCCCGGAGAGCTGCATGGTGAGTAGAGGAGTCACAGGCTGCAGACGCAGGGCTGGGCATGAAGCACAGAAATGTGTCCCCTCTGATTGCTCTGCCATGTCCCTTTTAAATCCCCGGCACAGACTTCGGGATAGTGAGAGAACACAGAGCAGCCAACTGTGCCATCAGCCACAACCTCCCTCACCAAGCAGCCAGCAGGGTGCAGGGTGCTGCAGATGTGCCAGGAATTAGCAGCCCCAGCTGTGTCTGCAGAGGCGCACTCTTCCCTCCCCACCTGTTTTACAATTCAGAGACAGGCTCAGGGGCTTTGCAAGTGCTAAAGATCAGATTATTGCTGCTGTTCCTGTTAGTGATGTCAACCCCATGGCAGGAGCCGCAGATAACCTGCCAGTCCATTGTGACATCTTCCCCCTTCCCCCGTAATTCTGTTTGTAGGACTGCCAGGTTAACACAGTGAACTGCACGTCTAGACCCGGGGCAGAGAAAGCATTGCCTTCATCCAGCCACTCCCCGCTCTGACGTACGCAGAGACTTGCATATCTGCAAACATACTTCCCGGCACAGTCCCACTCGCCTGCGCACACTGTATTCTCTGTCCCACTCGCTCCCACCCACCGGTACCGTGGATCACAGACGTGTGAGGGGTTTGAGGTAGTCCATCTGGGATGACTCCCACCATGTCCTGTGGGTTCATCAGAGTCATTGGGCATCTGGTCAGTGGTCACTGGCCACTTGCCATGCATTGCTCAGCTGGCTCGTGCCAAGCAGCTTAGGGATCTGGCCCCTGCTTGGGGTCACGCCCTGGGATGCTGGCTGGGTTTGAGCAGTGCCAGATCTAGTCATGGGAGGGAAGTATCTGATTCCTAGGGCTTCCCCAGCCAGCTGGAATGCAGGGAGATTCCAGCTGCTAAACTGCGCCCATCCGAGGTGTAACTAGGCTGTGTGGGATGCTGGTCAGGGCTCCGTGCCAGGTGGACTGGTCATGGGGCTGGCATGCAGAAGGCTGTGCTGGGAGCTAGGAGGCCCAGATGCCTGCTGCTTTTGTGGGTAGCCAGAACTAGATGAGACCTTTCCTGAGGCTTTTTAATGTGCTTTTTGACTAGACCCTCCCCTGGCTAGGAGAAAGACTTGGATTGTCTATTGCTCTGCCATCCTTCTGATCACTCTGCTCCTCGCTTGGCTGTAGTGGGATATGGTGTGTCTGATAGGTGATGCTGTAATGGGGTGTGGGCAATGTGTTGGTGCTGCACTGCCCCCTACAGGTTACAATCAAACCAGCTTAGCTGTGTATCATAACTCCCCTACTGCTAATGGCTGTTCCTTTCACTCAAGCAGCAGGGATCTGTGCTGTTGTAGCAAGAAGATCTGAGTTCTTTGCATGCTGCTGCTGTGAGGTTTGGAGTGGTTAACTCGCTGCCTTGGGCACCAGCTGGGTACCTAGAGTCAGTCTCTGAAGGCATCAGCAGGCCAGGGGGCTGTGAGTACCACAGTGACAGCAGTGCGGGTCGTACATGGCTCTAGCTCCTTTGTTCTCACCCCTGCCAGCCCTGCAGTCTGACAAGGTCAGCTCCAGGAGTGGGAATCTTCCTACAGTGAGAGTAAGTCAGGGAGGTATTTTCATATTCCTGGGAGCATCCCTGAGGGTCACCTTGCCAGCAAAGCTTGACTAAAGGAATGGGAGCGTGGTAGCTGTATTCATAGAACTGGAAGGGACCTCAAGAGGTCATCTAGTCCAGTCCCCTGCACTCATGGCAGGACTAAGTATTATCCAGAGACTATCCCTGACAGGTGATTGTCTAACCTGCTCTTAAATATATCCAATGATGGAGATTCCACAAGCTCCCTAGGCAATTTATTCCAGTGTTTAACCACCCTGACAGTTAGGAAGTTTTCCCGAATGTCCAACCTAAACCTCCCATTGCTTCTTGTCCTATCCTCAGACATTAAAGAGAACAATCTTTCTCCCTCTTCCTTGTAACAATCTTTTATGTACTTGAAAACTGTTATGTCCCCTCTCAGTCTTCTCTTTTCCAGACTAAACAAACTCAGTTTTTTCAATCTTCCCTCATAGGTCGTGTTCTAAGCCTTTAATAATTTCTGTTGCTCTTCTCTCGACTTTCTGTAATTTGTCCACATCTTTCCTGAAATGTGATGCCCAGAACTGGACACAATACTCCAGTTGAGGCCTAATCAGTGTGGACTAGAGCAGAAGAATTATTTCTCATGTCTTGCTTACAATGCTCCTGCTAATACATCCCATAAGAACGGCCATACTGGGTCAGACCAAAGGTCCATCTAGCACAGTATCCTGTCTTCAGACAGTGGCCAATGCCAGGTGCCCTAGAGGGAATGAACCAGACAGGTAATCATCAAATGATCCATCCTCTGTTGCCCATTCCCAGCTTGTGGCAAACAGAGGCTAGGGACACCACCCTGCCCATCCTGGCTAATGGCCATTGATGGACCTATCCTCCATGAACTTATCTAGTTCTTTTTTGAACCCTGGTACAGTCTTGGCCTTCACAACATCCTCTGGCAAGGAGTTCCACAGGTTGACTCTGCATTGTGTGTTGATGTTTTTGGTTTTTTTTGTGGGGAGGGGGGCAACAGTGTTAAACTGACTCTCATTTAGCTTGCGGTCCATGACCTCCAGATCCCTTTCCACAGTACTCCTTCCTAGGCAGTCACTTCCCATTTTGTATGTGTTCAACTGATTGTTTCTTCTTGAGTACTTTGTATTTGTCCTTATTGAATTTCACCCTCTTTACTTCAGACCATTTCTCCAGTTTGTCCAGACCATTTTGAATTATAATCCTATCCTCCAAAGCATCTGCAACCCCTCCCAGTCCGCAAACTTTGTAAGAGTACTCCCTATGCCATTATCTAAATCATTGATGAAGATATTGAACAGAACCAGACCCAGAACTGATCCCTGTGGGACCCCACTTGTTATGCCCTTCCAGCATGACTCTGAACCACTGATAACTACTCTCTGGGAACAGTTTTGCACCCACCTTATAGTAGCTCCATCTAGACTGCATTTCCTTAGTTTGTTTATGAGAAGGTCACGTGAGGCAGTATCAAAAGCTTTACTAAAGGCAAGATATATCACATCTGTTGCTTCCCCTCTCCACAAGGCTAAGAAAGAAAGCTATCAGGTTGGTTTGACACACTTTGTTTTTGACAAATCCATGCTGACTGTTACTTATCACCTTATTATCTTCTAGATATTTGCCAATTGATTGCAGAACTATTTATTCCATTATCTTTCCGGTACAGAAGTTAAGCTGACTGGTCTGTAATTCCCTGGGTTGTCCTTATTTCCCTTTTAATAGATTGGCACAATATTTTTCCCTTTTCCAATCCTCTGGAATCTCTTCAGTCTTTCATGACTTTTCAAAGATAATCGTAATGGCTCATATCTCTTCAGTCAGCTTGAGTATTCTAGAATTAATTTCATCAGGCCCTGGTGACCTGAAGATATCTAACTTGTTTAAGGCCTTGTCTACACTCCAGGGGAAATTCGATCTAAGCTATGCAATTTGAGTTACGTGAATAGCATAACTCAAAGCGACATAGCTTAGATCTACTTACTGCAGGATCCACACTATGTGATGTCGATGGGACAGCAATCTGCACTCAGTTAGCAGGTGTTCACTGACCGACCTGTCAGTCCATCCTGGCCCGACCACAGACAGATGGAACAACAGTGGTGAAAAGTACATTAGATTTGTCCTAAATTCCTTTGTAAGCTCAGCAGGTATTGGGAGCAAGGGCAAAGTTAAACACATGAGGCCTAGATCTGTGGCTTGCCGATGGGAGCTGGGAGTGCTCAGTGCACAGCTCTACATGTGATTCTTACCCTGATGCTGCCCCTGCTTGCTCCCACAGTGAACGTTAGCTCCCGCTTCAGGCTGTGGCTTCCACCATCTCTTTGCTTGAAAGGCTGGGTGAGCTCATTCCCATGTCAGTGCCCACAGTGCCCGCCCGGTTCTTGCACAATGGCGCTAGGCGCACGTGGGAGGGTTTAGGTGTGTTCTCTAGGCTGTCTAAGCCAGGACTGGGGAAGCCTCTGTATCTCTCAGTCCAGCTGTGCTTGACAGCATAATGCATGGTCGTGTTCCAGCTCTGTCTGTGTTACACCAGCTCCTATCCCCTGGTTATAAGGAATTATGGGTAAAGAGTCTTGGTCTGAGCTGCTGCAGGAACTTGAGCCTGGGGAAATGGATCTTACTGACAATACTCAATGTGCTGATTGTACCTTCCATCCAAGGCTCTCAAAGGCCGTTAACGTGTTAGGCCTCAGCTCCCCCATGCAAGGCAGGGACATGTGACTGGTCCCCCATGTGTCACAGGGGGATAGAGGGGAAGTGATTTGCCCAAGATCAAACAGCAGAGTTGGGAATAGATCCGGGATCTCCTCTCTCTCTGTGCTTTGACCACTAGACAGTGCTTCCCCACACTCACTCCCATTTCAGATTATTTCCCTGTTAAAATGAAAAAGTGGCTCATTTCCCCCCCTCCTAGTTGCCACTCCTGATTTAATTAAAATGTTCTACCAGGAAATTCCAGTTGAGCTGTCATCTCGTTTCCATGGGAGTCCTCCAGGCAAGAAGCAACGATGCTCAGTCATATGGTTACAGAACAAACAAACAGAGCAGGATGCTAAATACAATTGCACACAGATAACAGGAATCTGAGGGTTGATGGAGCAGTTGCTCTTGCTCTCCTCCACTAAAGGGGCTTCGAAAACTCCCCTCTGTCGCTGCAACCCTTGAAATAGGAAGGCCTCCATAGTCACAGTTCGTTTATATCAGAGCGATGGAGCATTTGGTGCTCTGCTGCTGCACGGCCCTTTCGCCCAGGCCAGCAGGGGGCGACCAAATTAATTAACACCCTGCAGTATCGGCGCTGGACAAAACGGGCAGGGAGAGAGGTGCTCGGAGAGGACAGGAGAGCACAGGTTTTCTCCACAGAGTTTAGTGCACCAAGGCCTGTGGAGCTAGAGCAGGGCTGAGTTGGACTCTAGGGTCTGTCTTCCATCATTGC
Source organism: Gopherus flavomarginatus (assembly GCF_025201925.1). Classification (NCBI taxonomy): domain Eukaryota; kingdom Metazoa; phylum Chordata; order Testudines; family Testudinidae; genus Gopherus; species Gopherus flavomarginatus. The sequence continues at coordinate 22,352,886 of NC_066635.1, read as the reverse complement.
TGTCTCTGTGCAGCACTGTCTTCTTGAGACTCAGCAACGTCACTTTGACAAGGACAGTCTTGTCTCCACACTGAGATGTTCGCGACTTGCTGTCTGGATTGTCGGAGACTGGAACTGCTCAGTCTAAGGTCTTGTCTGCACCATGGGGATTCAGTGGGCAGCAATCAGTGTCACTGCTCCAGTGCAAACTCCTAGCACAGACCTGAAAAGCAGCAATTTCTGGCAAGGAGCTCATCTCTGCTCCAAACAGCGTTCGCTCAACCGGGGCAGGTGCCTGGAGCAGGCGTCAGGGCAGGCTAGGTTTCCACTCGAAATGGCAAATCTCCTACTGCAGGCACAATTATGCTGGTAAAACCAGTGTCTGGGTATACTGGTTCAGTGAGCGGAACCAGAAAAAAAGACTTTGAAGCCGATATAACTGCATTTACGCTAGGGCTTTTGCCAGTATAGACGTGGGTTTTTTGTTTGTTTGTTTTTTAAAAAAATCCTACTCACTTAACGTCATCCCAGTTTTCGCTGTTAGTTGCTGATCAGTTAGGGAACATGCTTGTTTAAAGTTGCGCAATGCTCCTGTATAACGCTGTTTGGCAGCCGCCTGCTTTGTCCACTGCTTGCAGAGAGCAGCCCCTTGGAGCTGGCTGGTGGGGGCTTGGAACCAGGGTGGACCAGCAGCCCCCTATCAGCTCCCCTAAGTTCCCTGTGCAGCAGCCACCCAGCAGGCTAGCAATTGTGGGGCAGTTCAGCTGTCCCTCCCCCACTGCCCTGTGCTGCTCCTGCCCTCTGCCTTGGAGCTGCTCCTGGAGCCTCCTGCTTGCTGTGCAGGGGGGGAGAAGAGAGGTGCTAATGTCAGGGTGTCAACCTCCCCCCCCTCCTGTACCCCATCTCCACAGAGCATGGGGGATACCACAGGGCTCAGGAGGGAGGGAGCTTGCAGGAAGCAGGTGCTACCTCATCTTGCTGATCTACTTAAAAAGGCAATGTACTTAGAGTGAGGTCAGCCTACTTAAAGGGGCAATGCACGTCTCCCTCTTTCACGTACACCGTGTGTGTGTGTGTCTGTCTGCCATGCTGTGTCTCATCCCTCCATTCGTGCTGCCTTGTAGAGTGTGAGGCTACATTAACAACGTGTTAACCCGTGAGGCTCAGCCGAGTGCTAGTTCATCATTTAGCAGCAAGGCATTCCCTGGGAAATATCCCACCCTCTTCCACCCTCTGACTTCACCACCTCAACCAACTTTCACAATCATCATTGCTCTGTACAGTATTAAATTGTTTAAAACGTGTGTGTGTGTGTGTGTGTGTGTGTGTGAAAATTCTTATGGAGAAATTGGATTCACTTAACACCGTTTTTCTTGAAGTAGCATTTTTTCAGGAACACAACTACAGCGTTAAGCGAGGAGTTACTGTATTGGCAAAGGTTTCTAGTGTAGACTTGAGCTTAGTCAAAGCATGTAGGGGCAGGAGCCCGTCCCTTGCCTGAGCCAGGGATGACCCAGAGCTGGAGCTGCAGGGGGTTGAGCAGGAGGCTCGGTTCCAGTGGGGAGTGGAATGCTCCAGCAGGGTCAGGGAGAACTTGGGGGTGGAACTGTTAACCCTGTTACTTAAAAACTGGGCTCCGTGTTCAAAAAACAAAGCAAGCATTTAAACAAACGCTCTCTGACGCCCTGCACCAGCACAGCCTCCCCAGCTCTGTTGCAGCCTCTTACCCCAAGTTTACAGTTTCAGAAATGCAATAGCCAACCCCTGCCTGGTGCTTTAAAAACATTGATTTTTTTAAACTCATCACATCCACCTTACAGAAGGGGAAACTGAGGCACAAAGGCCAAGTGACTTGCTCTTTGTCATACAGCGAAGTGGCAGCTGAGTGCTGTTCTCAGTGCACTAGCCCAGAGTGCCTGTAGGTAGTTTGGTGTGAAGGGTGTGACAGGGTGATTAGTGCAATGCTGGGAAAGAGACCTGGGGGCGCTGGCTTAGTCACCCCCCATCCCACCTCACTGCTCCTAAGCATTCGGAGGGTTCTGTTCGTACAGCGCCTAGTGCAATTGGCCCCTGTTGCACAGCTGGGGCCCCTAGGTGCTACTGCAGTAGAAATAGTCAATGATCATGAAGAGTGATGTGCCAAAGCACAGTAGCCAGCAGGCAAAGCAGCCCCCTTCTGTTTAGCCACACAGCCTGTGGTGTTGGACAGATAAAACAATCAGGCCTGTTAGTCTGCTGCTAGTTCTGCCTTTGCTAACCTCAATGTTACGTACTCAGCAGATTCACTCCATGGACAGGTGCCTCTGACAGGACCTAGTGCTTTGTTCTGGGATAGATACTCCTATGCGGTGTCACCAGTGGGCCCAAGCTGGTCTGTGAAAGCAAATGCACTTTGCCCCTGGGATGTGACGAAGTGAAACTAGGGCCATTTAGCTGGGGAACGGTTAGTGAAATAAACCGCTTTTGCCATCTGTCCTGCTCCTGATGGTGCAGGAGCCACATGCAGGTGAGATGCTGGTTCCCTTATGCCACAGAAAAAATGCTCTTCACCAAGCCAGGCGCTGTAGCAAAGGTGGCAGCAATGTGAGAGGTGCCTTTACTGGTTCGAGGCCGGAGCAGAGATGCTGCATAACAGCAGATGATCCCAGTGGCTGGGGATGGTGCTGACATGTCCAGCAATCAGTCCATATCCTTGAACAGTGGCAGAGCTAATTATCTACTAATTGATTATTAAACCTACCTACCTGTGTAAAAGGAACCAATCTATTGCCAGGTTGTTTAACCACGATATATCACTCTTAAATAACCAGCTGGTATTTACACTACAATAACTCTTGTTACTTCTAGGCAGAGACATCAAGTAGTTTCAATATTTGCTGTGGGTTAATTGAGCAGCTTTAGGTGAGTAAATTTACTTTAATACTTCCCTGTGTAATAATAGCAAACCTCAAAGAGAAGGGGATTTGATTGGAGCCTGTTAAAGGAGTTTTCAGAGCTTGGGACACCCCTGGCCCCTTCCTGCTTCTAGGTATCAGAAAAAAACTCAATCCAAAATCAGTTTTCCTACAGTTATTTCCCCCCCCCCCTTGGTTGTGCATGGGTACTGGTTGGTTATTGTGGGGTTGTGCACATATTGAGTTGTTAGTGTAGAGTAGTTCCTGGGCAACGGGCAGCTGACAACTGTTTTGAAAGAAATAAAGCACATGTATCCTGATCTCAGGCTTGTCCTTACCTTAAGCATGTGCTTATCTTCCACTGAAGTCACTTAACCACGTCCTCAAGTGCTTTGGCCCAGACCTTCAAAGGGATTTGATTTCAGTGGGAGTTAGGTGCCTAAATATCTGTGACGATCTGGGCCTTTTGTCCAATGAGGACCTTAGAGATTTGCTTTTTGGGGGAAATATGTATCTAAAAGGGCCAAGGCTTCCTTTAAAATATGGGGGCAAGGGAGGGAGAGTAAGTCCAGGTTAGGACTGCAGCTGACCTTGCTGAGGTCCACTGAGATCTGTCGAGCCTGTTGGTTCAGTCTTAAGTGATCAGTGAAAAATGTTTTTCACTGAATATTTCATGACTTCATTTTGGCCCCATTCACACCCTAAGGCCGCACAGCGGGCTATCAAGGGCCATACAGGCGCACAGACACCGCGGCCTGGACTGGAGAGGAGAGAGGTAGGGGGCGTGCAGGTCCACAGCAGAGAGCGGCGCCTCTCCTGGCCCCAGAGCTGCCATGGTGTGAGAGGGCTGAGGAGAGTCTTCTTGCCCCAGGGCAGCCTGAATCCCTCATCCCCAGCTGCACCCCCAGTCATAGCCCTCACCCCCTCACACCCCAATCCTCTGCCCCAGCCCTGAGCCCTCTCCCACACTCCGAACCCCTCGGCCCCACCCCACAGCACTGCCATATTGGTGCACATAACAAAATTCATTCCACACATGGATGTAAAAAAGTAGAGGGAACATGGTAATCATGCCCTGTTTGTGTCTGCTTCTTGCCAGCATCTGAATGACGCAACTTCCTTGCACAAATGCTCGTGGACGGCACGTTAGTTTGTGCTGCTCCTGCAATGGGGGAAGAGAACCAGGATTTATCAGCCCAAACACAACACGGCAACGCAGCACGAACACAGTGTTGTTTGCAGTCAGTCCACAGAGAGCCAGGAGGTGGTGGGATGAGCCTGAGGCATTGCAACGTGCTCCTGCCATACCCACCAGCAGAATGAAGTTAGCTCCAGGGGCAGAGAGTTCACCGTGAGCTGCTGCCTCTAACTGCCACCAGCTCTTTCCTGAGCGTACACGGCCTGCAGCTGTTGGCATTGTTCTGTTCTGGCTCATGCAGTCAGTACATTTTCCATTCTCTTCCTTGCACTGGCAAGAGGGCTCTGGTTAAATCTGGTTTTGGCCACAACCCTGTTTGTCTCTGCTGGTTAAGAATGAGCAGCACTCAAATAAACAAGCCATGGTTGCAACTGCTCAGAAAGATACGTGGCTGCTTAATTCACTTTACAAACCTTTGGCAGAAGCCTTATCTCCATGGAAGTGTCCGGGAGCAGCAGTAGACGGAAGACGACTCAGCTGGGGTATGTTTTCAGGGCGTGACAGCACTTAATGTCACATGGCCAGAAGCAGTGTGTCCCTCAGTGGCCTCATGACTCACTGGGTTTCAAGACCCTTTGATGGGCCATATCTGCTTTTCATTACGCAGCCTAACTTGTTTGGAGAGAGACAAGCAGCCTTGGGGAGTGCTGTGCTGCACACCACCCCTGACTCCCATGGTCTCTCTGCCTGTATGAGCCCCATTCCCCCGTTCTTACAGTAACCTCACAACACCCATGGTAGCTCACTCAGAGGAGCAAACTGAGGCTAAGTGACTTGCTCACGGTCACACAGTTGAGTAAGCAGCAGAATCAAGAACAGAACCAAGGAGCCTGCTGCCCAGTGTCCTGACTCCTGTATGCTCTCCCCTTGGAAGGGCTTTGAGATCTCCCCCCCTCCCCCCCCAGAAAAGCTGTTCCAGGTTGGAGAACAGGCATTTACACCGTGGGCTCGATCTCTTTTAATCAACCGTTAGTGATGGTGGGATTTTCCAGGCTGCTGATCTAAACAAACACTGAAAGTGCCCAGCTCTCAGAACCACAGCTGGGGTCTCCCAGCCGGGCCCCAGCATGACGGCACTTTGAGTTAGCGGATACTGTTGGAAATATTGGACACAAACTCGCTGGTCCTGTGTTTATCCCACCTGTGAAACAGGGCAGCAATTCCCCAGCCATCTAGGGCACTGGGAAGTTAGTGGGCAATACTGAGAGAATCGAGCCTAGCTAGCTTCATGCAGTAGAAGACATGGGTATAACACATGGCCTGTAGTTCACATCCCTTCTCTTCAATCTCTAGCCTAGTATAGCACGTTAAAGCTGAGACACACCTGGGTGACGCTGCTGTTTCCTGCTGGTTTGTATTTGACCTATATGCTTGGGACAAAACTGGCTGAACTGGGACTGTGTGTGTGTGTGTGTGTGTCTGTCTGTCTTCCAAGAGGACACCAAGGTTGTTCCAGTGCTGTTCACATGCAGCATGTACAGCTGCAGTTCTGTGGGAACCTGGCCCCCTCCCTCCTCAGACATTTCTCTTCTGAAAGGCAGGGAGAGGAGTCCAGAGTAAACAAAAGCGAAGTGAACAGAGAGAGGGGCAGGGCAAGCCAGGGGGTGCTCCATTATGAATGCAGCCTAATTGGCTGTATACAGGACTCTTCTTGGCCTCGCAGATTCTTTCTTGCCTCAGGCTTCCCTCTCTCCCCCAATACCTCCCAAAAAGCAGGATTTCCAGAGGTCTGAGCTGAGCTTGGGGTCTGGTCGAATTGTACCCAGAGCTGTTGGCCTTGCGCTGGTTTGCTGTCTGTTTTTTCATGGGATCTGGCTGTGAAGTTTTCTTTCAAGTTTCCAAGCTAGTTTTCTAGCTTGGGACAGAAGCAGTTCCCTTGTGGGGCAGCAGAAACAAGGCTGTGTAAAGTGCTTTCTTCCCTTGTGCCCCCAGAGGAACCGGGACTCCGATGTGGGATTGGGGTTTGTTTGCAGCAATAGGATTCCAGAGCTCAGTGATAGGACTGGCCTGGCTAGCAAGACAGGATTTCCTACCTAGTTTGAGACTCCTGCTTCAGAGCCCCTGGGGCTTCAGCTTGGCCAGGGCTTGGAGCAGCTCCTTAGCCATCAGAGCTTTGTGAATGCTGATTGGTAAAACCGTAGGCACCTAGGGGGTTAGACGGCAACTGAGCAGGTGGAAGTAGAGGCCTAGATACCATGTGGAGCTGGGCCCTGGCAGCCTTTGAGTACATCTCCTCTGCAGTCGGAGGTGTGAGTACAGCCCATGCAGGCAGACTGGAGCTAGTGTGAATACCAACAGCAGTGAAGCCACAGCAGCATGGACTGCAGTGCACTTTACAGAAACCTGCCTGGCCCCTGGCTAACCTGCATGCTGTTACTGGGAACTGCTAGCTAGAAAAAAGCTTGTGTGGATATGGCTACACGAGCTGCAATCACCCCTCTGACTGTAGTGTAGACATACCCCAGTCTCACTGAAAGTCAGGGGGACATAGGCACTTTGGAGCCTAAGTCACTTTTGAAAGGGGGACTTAGCTGTCAAAATCACTTAAGCCTTGCAACTGCTTTTAAAAACTTGGGACTTGGACGATATTCTACAGCCAGGCCTCTCTACGGCACTTGTCCTTTGCATGTATTTATAACTGTAAGGCCATGGTCCCTGTGAGGCAGGGAGGTGACATGAGCCCTGTTCTGACAGGTGGGGAAGCTGAGGCAAGCCCACAGGGACAATTGCACAAATCCATGTTTGTAAAACCTTTCACTCACTCATCAACAGTCACTTCCAGTTCCTGGTGCTGTGCAGCCCTTCCGGGTGTCTGTGTATCCAGCCACAGAACTGCTGTATGGGCTGCAGCTTGGTGCACGCAATCCAATGAGCCCATTGTTTGGGGTTTGCCGTTTCCATAGTTTCCACACATTTCTACTCCCTCTGTTAATTCAGCAGCTGGGCCCTAGGGAGGGATGTCACATGACTGGAATGTTGCTCCATCGGCGGAATCCTGTATAATGAAGTTAAAAGCTGTGGGTTCCACTGCAGGTACCGGTTGTCTTGGGTCCATTGTGTCCCCTGGGACACCCCAGTGCATTCGAGGGACAGGCTGAGGTGGGGCTGAGGTGATGAGACACAAGATAACAGTTAATCCCAGAGCCCTGCTGAGGCCCCTGTCAGGGCTGCCACTGAGACCTCATACAAACGTGATCAGATGTTGGAAGTGAGAATTAAATCAGCTCTTGTCACCCCTGCTCTGTATCAACTAGTGACTTGATTTTGGTACTCGGCAAATTTGCTCATGAGGGACAGGACAGACTGAAAAGCCCCTGTTAGTTACTGCAGGATCACTTCATTAGCTTAACAAGTGGCACCATTAATCTCTACAAGCTTAACGTAATCAAGTCCTGGTTATGTCTGTACAGCCCAAAAAGCAGTGAAGGCTAGAAAGATGAAGAGGGGCACCTAGTAGGAATTTTCAGTCTAAATGCCTAACCCCCATTGAAATTAATGGGGGTCCGGTGCGGATGGGATTTTTCAGAGGTGCCCAAAGGTGCAAGTGCCTTAATACCTTTAAAGTAGGGTGACCAGATGTCCCAATTTCATAGGGACAGTCCCGCTTTTTGGGTCTTTTTCTTATATAGGCTCCTATTACCCCCCACCCCCCGTCCCAATTTGTCACATTTGCTGCCTGGTTACCCTACTTCACAGTCTAGCCTTAGTGCTGGGCAGGCCAGCTGACCATAGGGTATGTCTGCACTACAGGCAGGGGTGCGACTGCTGCACATGTGGGCAGACCTGAGTTAAGCCTGATCTCCAGAACTGAGTGGGCTAGTCCTGGATACAGACCCAAGGTGCTGGGCAGGGCTGGCCCGCTCACGCTGCTGCTGTGCCTTCTCGGCGGCTGTTGTTTAAACCAGCTGGATCAAAGCTAGCTTGGGTATGTCCACATGTGGCGCGGTCACATCTCTGACTGCAGCACAAACACACCCTTAGGCCTGTAACCTGCAGGAATATATATAGTGACGGTGTACTTACAAAGCACCAGCCCACAAACTGGCTCAGACTGTGGAGCTGTCCTGCTCCAATAGTGGCTTCACCTGAAGGCAATAATCCTCCACTCCTCGGCGTGTACAGTGTAAGGTGCGGGGTGGATGTGGTTGTAGGGGGTGGGGGGTGTGAATGAAGAGGCCTTGCATGCAGTCTGCTTTTCATTTCCCTACGCCCTACCCGTCTCACAGGCGCAGACGGACTGATGTACTTAGGACTGATTTAACTGGTTGCTCACTGAGAATGGAGTCTGACTGGGGCTGCCCAGTGGGACTGGTGAAGTCACCTTGGCCTACTTTCTACCATTCATTCGCAGCCACACTAACGCTCCTAATTTTCAGGACTAGGTTGATCTTGGAAACAGAGGCCAGGGGATGTGTGAAACTGTCACTAGATGCCTGGGACCATTGGAAGCTCTTAGCTGGGACTATCCCATGTGTTACCCCAAAGAGGTGGGATTATCCTCTAGTAATATAGGCCAAGAATATAGGCCTAGAAATTGTAGGTACCCACCTAGAGACACCTGAAAGGGGGCTGATTTTTCAGAGGGTGGGTGCTCAGCACTTGCTGACAATCAGGCCCCTGCAAAGGTACCCAAAATCACTAGACATTTTCAAAACAGTTCTGGCTTTGGTCTGCACAGGTGCTCAGTGGTGGGGTTTTGCTGGGTGGGAGTGGTGGGGCTGCTGCAGCCTTGTCTGGGGTTACCTTGTGATCGAAGCATTCAGAGCTGTGACTGCTCATTTATTTCATGGATTGATTTGGGTTTTTTTGTTCTTGGTGTGTAGATACAAGAGCTTGGTGACTGGGAAACGGGCAAGATGGCTCATTGCCGTTCTCTGGCTCCTGTCCTTTGGGATTGGACTGACCCCCCTGATGGGCTGGAACAGAGCCCCTGATGGGCAGAACAGTCCCTGCCAGAATTCTACGAACAGTTCGGCGCAGCAGCACGGCTGCTTAATAAAATGTCTCTTTGAGAATGTGGTCCCCATGAGCTACATGGTCTATTTCAACTTCTTTGGCTGTGTGCTCCTCCCCCTCTTCATCATGTTGGGCATCTACATCAAGATATTCATGGTGGCCTGCAAGCAGCTGCGGAAGATGGAGTTGACGGGTCACTCCAGGACTACCCTCCAGAAGGAGGTCAATGCGGCCAAGTCGCTGGCCATCATCGTCGGGCTCTTTGCCTTCTGCTGGCTGCCCCTGCACATCCTGAACTGCATCACCTACTTCCACCAGGACTTTGCCCACAACAAGCCCGACTGGGTGATGTACGTGGCTATCATCCTGTCCCACGCCAACTCCGTCATCAACCCCATTATCTACGCCTACAAGATCAGGGATTTCCGCTGCACCTTCCGCAAGATCCTCACCAAGTACATCCTCTGCAGGATGGAGGATGTCCCCAAGGGCTCCAATGGCAATATCCGGCACCTGACTGTCAGCAACCTCAGCTCTGTGCCTGTATTTATCTGACCATGCCTGCCATCCTGCAGCCTGGCCCTGACCAACCCAACCCTCCCCCCTTGTGCCTATGTAGACAGTGGACCAGGATTCTGATGAGTCACACTATATAATGTACAGCTGTATTTTTAAAATTTTTTTAACATAGTGCCTTGTTGGGGAATAACATGTCTGGGGAGACAGTGCGCTGCTTACCCTGACTCCTGACCTTCGAGTTACAGGGTGCTTGTGATTGCATTTCCTTCTAGGTCAAAGGGTGGAAGCCCTACGTCCTGTGGTGGGTTTCCCCAGCTGTGCGTCTCATGTCAGTTCCTGGCCTTCTGGATTTTATTTATTTAATGTTTTTGGCTCACTCAGAAAGATGTTTGTGTTGTTGGTTCATTTTCTATGTACTTGATGCCACTCTGGTAAATACTCTATTTTTTCCATCAATTGTTTGATGCAGGTTGTATTCTCCCATGGGAAATAATCTTCTGTAGCCCACGTGCTGGTGTAAAACTGACGCCATGAGCTAGAGGCAGAGGGGATGGGCTGGTGTTCATGGGATAACAAGGCAGTTAAATGGAGATCGGCCTCATTCCTAAAAGGCTCCCCTGCTCGAAGTCTGATAATTGAAAGGACTGTGAGGCTGCTCTGTATCCTGCGCTCACCCCCTTCCCAAAAGCTGACTGCCCCCCATGCTCCATGGAGGCTGGGAGCCGAGCTCCAGCAGTGAACACCTGCTGCTCTACCAAAAAGCCAAAACCTGCTGGTATTTACATTGAGGCTGCTGCAGTGCCACTGCAGTCAGTGAAAACATTCCACTGATTCATGGGCTTTGGCTCAGAGCCCTAGGGCCTGGTCCTGTTACCCCTGAAGTCAAGGGCAAAGCTCACGCTGCCTTCACGAAGCAGGACCCAAGTGTGCGCTGCTTTATGCACTCAAGTGCTGCAGCTCCTGTTAGTCATCAGAACAGCAGTTAGGTGTAAGGCTGTCAGCCCTAGTGCCATGCTGCCTTCCCCGGGCACAGTGGGGTGAGCTCAGGATATTGAGAAGTCTTTCTCCTAGCTAGGGAGGGCTATGTCTGTTTATTGGAAGGTCCTGGATGGGATTTAATTGGCCTGTGACGTTAGAATGCCGTCGTGCAAGCAACAGCCCCATGGCACAGCCCAGCCCTCTGGAACAGGTGCTAACATGAGAGCAAGGTTTGGTTCTTGGGTAGTTAGACTGGGTCAAAAATTGCTACACCCACAGCCCTGGCTCTGGGACTAATTTGCACCCTCTTGGCCACTGACCCTTCTATAATTCCACTGAAGTGCAGGGCTACCTTAATGTGCACTGAGGCTTAAATAACTCTCTGCGAGCCTGGTGTTTGGGGGGTTTAAATTACTAAGCCCTATTGAATATGTGAACGGGGGTATGCACAATGACACAAAGGCAGGGGGAACAAGGGGGCATTTGCACTGTTATTCACTCCCAAGGGGGTGAAGCTGTCAGTCAGGATGCACAGAGCAGCTGTGTGGTATGCCCTTTAAGGGGCCTTCAGTTCTAAGAGGGCTCACAAATTCCAGTAAAAATAGCCCCCTCCTCTCCCCAAAAATCTGACTTTTAACAGGCACAGCCTCACGCCTACGGCTGCAAGACTGTACGACACTGACAGGGAGGGCAAAGGGCTGGACTTCCTACCCAACTCCAGCCTGTCCATTAGAAATGAGCCCCAGTAACAGTGCTGAGGGAAAGAAGAAACAGCAGCTAGGTCTGCAAACTACAGGCTTACGCTGCCACCCTCTTGTGTACTGGTGCCTTAGGAGAAGGTTCCTAAAGTGCCAGTGAAGTGGCATATTTAATCTCTGAACCACTTGGCACCTTGACATGTGCTCACCAGGGAGCTGTAGTTCATGCCTGTGTATTTAATATGGTTGCCGCTGGGCAGCTTTCACATGCACAGCCCATGCTTGGAGAAAGGGCTTGGGCTGCGCCTCTGGGGCCAGGTGAGGGGGAGGAGGAGTCTGTGGGGAAGGAAGTGCCAGCAACCTGAGCACAGGCAATGGAAGCCAAGGCCCTCTCCTGCCATTCTTCGCAAGGCAGTTGCTGTGAAGAGGGCAGGTATGGGCTGGCTAGAGCCGCCTGTCATTGGTAAATGTAACTTGAATAACGCTGTAGCCAGCTTTCCATTTCCTTTGCACTGCACTAAACGGAATAAGAAAAAATTCCCTCCTCTTTCCTGCACTAAGCCTCTGACCTGATGGGGGCAATGAGGGAGGTTGCTGTAGCTCAGCAGGTGTGAGACGGGGTGTTTGGGGGAACCAGAGGCCTCTAACCTTGGGCAACTCTAACCATCCATTGTGCAAGGAGGCAGTTTAGCTACCCTGCAGCTACAAAGGGCCAGAGCCAAACCTGACTGAATCCCAACTGTGATTTCGATGGTATTGCACCTGCTGATGTCAACTTCTGTTAGGTCCCACCTGTGTCTGATCAGCCTGTTCAGCCTTCAGCCACTATCAGAAGGGTTAAAATTACAGCCCTGTCTTTCTCCTTCCCTTTGCAGCTCCTCTCTGCTGCAACATCCTTGCTCCCAGTCCGTCCCACAGCTGTGATGACTTCCTGCCTTCTCAGCAGGACTCATCTCATTTCAACCTCTACATTGGCTCTAGCTGCATCACCCCTGTTTAGCAGGGAATGGAACAGCCAGGGTCTCACCTGTGGGTCGAGGAGGGCTGCAACCCACATATGTCATTGCAACAAAAACTCAGTGCTGGCCTCCTTCTCCTTAGAGTGCATGAAAGAGCAAGGTCCCAGCAGTTACTTAATGACTGATCAAGGAATAGGTGTAGGTGACCATTTAGACTGCAGGCCAGGATCCATTACAAATCCCTGTCAGGAGCCAGTCTCGCTTCAGGGGACGTTTGCCATGTTCTGCTGTCACCAGTCCCTAGCAGGGATGGGCCACTGGGGTCTTTTCATGTATTAACTAAGTTGTTTGAAAGGAAAAAAACTGAGCACTGAAGATTTCTCAAAATGTGAATCCAAGTAAAAGGGCAGAGGAATTCTGCAGCGCCTGTGGCAGGCATTTGTCACATGTCACTTCACCTATGTGTTCTTGATGGACATAGGATGGCTGGTATTCGCCACTTGGTACTTGGGCTTTGTAGTTAGAGTAACTTTGTTATGTACATACAGAACGAACACTTAAATTTACCACTGAAAACAACCTACCCTTGCGCCATGTCATTCCTTTGGGCATTCTCTTCCGGCAGCGGTGGCAGATGAGAACAGGCCATGTTTGCAAATGAGACAGAGCCAGCCCCTGCCCGGCCACCAGACAAAGCTCAGTGTGGAGCTAGGCTCGGGGAATGTCACTCAGGGCCCACATGAAGAAACATTGTTTATTTTTTGACCAAAATTGGCAGAAAGCTTCTAAATATAATTGATATGTAACTGTGCCCTCAAAATAGGGCTGGTTGGGACATACTTAGTCCCTGGGGAGAAACTTTATGCATTTTCCTGTACTCTGCTGCCATCAGTTAAGGCAAAAGTCTGTAGCCACATAACAGGATGAGCTTGTTTGCACCATGTAATACATCAAAACAGTTACTAGTTTCACAATGGACTTTTAGATGCCTAGAAAAGCATCAGCACGTGCTTGGATCTCCAAAGCCTGAGTTAGGTGCTGGGAGCTCCAAAGCCTGAGTTAGGTGCTTAGGCTCGCTCTGCCTAGGTGGGAGAGAGGTGGGCAGCTGAAAATGGGACCCTCCCTAGGCAAGGGTGGGGGTGCTGAGCCCTGCTGTTTATAGAGCTTGGTGCCTATCGCAGTGTGTGACCCACAACAGGAAGCTGCTCCTGGACCCCGTCCGGTGAGTTTGGTGCTAAACTGGTGCCTGTGAGATTAAGTATCAGCCTAATGCCCCACAAACCAGCAGGGGCAAAGGGGACAGAGACCTCTGCTATAACTGGGTGTTTTGGATACTCAGCCATTTGAGGGAGGGAGGGGTCTGGTTTCATTCCTCTGGGGGCCTGAGGAGAAGGGATTTGATAGGCTTCTGGGAGCTCTCAAGTGCATTTGCTTGTCGTGGAGCGAAGGGATGTGCTAGTGGGGTGCTCTTGCCGAAGCTGCTTCACTTCAATTAAATAATTGGGTCACAGCAACTCTCAGGCCCATTGTGTAACTCGGTGGTTTGGGTTCTCACTCAGGAGGTGGGAGATTTGGGTTCAATTCCCCCTTATCCTGCTCCTTGGAGGATGGGGGCCAGGCCAGGAATCCGAATCATATCTTACTCCTGTGGCTGGAGCCTTGCCTAATACCCTCTGCACCGTACCACACAGGGCTGCTTGTTGGGCACTTATACTGTAGGCCAATTAATATTTAATTAAGGTAGACACGCTTCCAGAGGAACAACAGAGGGAGGCTCACATGCGTGTTCCACTTAGCTCAGGAATGGAACCAGGGTCCCCAACATCCCAGCTCAACACCCTCATCACTGCACCGCAGAGAGCCTGGTGCGGCTGCTTTGGCCCAATTAATATTTAATTAAAGTGGAAGGGCTTGAAGAGGCAAGCCTGAGGGAACTCCACAGCCTAGCCCAGGTCTCCACCAACGGCGTAGTACGGGAACACGCTGCTCACCTTTGGGCAGTGTAGCTGTGTGAGTGCCTGTGCAACAAGGAGATGCAAATGCTGCAGGGAACATTTGGTGTGCTTGACGCACGCAGCTGTGACAGCAACAAGTGCAGCGACGGAGCACTGAACACAGAGACAGGTTCTGAGGGGCAGCAGAAATGTCTCAACAGCCTGCAAATTTCTGTGACGACTTTTGTCAGTTAATATGGCCCAAAGGGGCATTGCATTAGCTATCAAATAGTTCACAGTTGTTACATTAGAGTATTCACATGATATATTCATACAAGACCTTTTACTAAGAGTCCTTACAATTATAGGAGTTGTGTACAGTGTATTGTCACTATATTCAGTGACACTAATGTCACAGTTGTATTGTATGTGCTTGTTTAGCTTAATGTCTCCAGCTGAGCAGATAATTATAAAACATATTTTTGATGTTAAGGGACAGGAGTCTTATTATCTCCATAACTTCATAAAAATAGCAGAGAGAAAAAATCTTTCTCAAATGAATCCATTCTACAAATGACACAAATATTGTGAGATATTACCTGGTACAAACAAGCTCATACTGTCATGTGACTATAGATTTCTGCTTTAACTGAAGGCAAAAAAGGTACAGGAAAAAGCATAATATAGACACCAGGGGTTAAATATTTCCCAAACTTTCCAGCACAGGACTATTTGGAAACACACTTGCATTATCAATTGTATTTAGACGCTTTCTGCCAATTTTGGTAAAATCAGACTGATTCTAGGAGTTACAGCCCTTTCTGTGATTTTATGCCCCATAGCATCTAAACATCTGATACAATCAACTTCTCCTGAGGGCTGCATCTACATCCCCCCTGGAAATGACCACCGGGTATGTGCCTAACGTGGTAGCAATTACATTTTTCTACCTGCTGGGTTACCCTGCGTGCCCCGGATGGGTCCAGGCTGGTACACTAGGAAAAGGTCAGCCCAAAAAGATGCAAAGAAGCTACTATAAGAGATCAACCCTGCACTAGGGAAGCATTAGGAAGGGCCAAGAAATCACAAAAAAGCTGCTGTTTCTGTGTTCACAACCCCACTGTCCCAAACCCTTGAGGCCCAGGAATAGTTAATGCTCCTGCAGGAACCACAGCAGCAAGTGAGATGAAGGGCGTGGAAGTCACAAAATCTCAGCCTAATGTTATGAGGCTTCATAACATTTATTACAACACAACTAACTAATACAACGGTGCAGGGCTGCTCAATAATTTCCAGCCTAAATTCAGCTTGGGAGGAAAACTGCCTTGATCAACACGTGGTTGGCTTAGGGATGTTAGTAATGTTTGTCGATGTACCTCGGAGGAGCCAGGGAGGCGTTACAGGAGAGATGGTGTTAGCACATGGTCCCAAGTCCTTCCTCCTCTTCCTCTGCCAGTAAGATGCTTGCCAGCTGCTGGTCAGAGACGGATAGCTCTTGGCATGCGCCTGTGGCCTGGCTGAGGTACATGGCAAGGATGTGCTTACACTGCAAGATACAGGCGTGAGCAAGTTACAACATAGGTGACCCATGAATGGCAGGCTGGCATTAAGGCTTGGCGTGGCCAGGCTGGGTTTAAAGGGCTTCCTCCCAACCCCAACATGTTCCAATTCCAGCAAAGCGAACACGGGCACAAGCTAGAGAGCGGGTAAAGAATTCTACCCCAGGCAGTAGCCGGGCCCAAATCAACTATGTAATCAAAGCAATGTTCACCCTGAGGTTTTGGTACAGCCAGCCTGGGGCTCCTACCTGCATCAGGTCTCCTGGGTGTCTTGTGTGCAGTGTGCCCCTGCTCCCACACAGCTGGCGGAAGATACCACAGGGCCCAACTCACACCGTGTCCTCCAGTGAATCAATGACAGGAAAGACCCAGGCTCACTAATGGCTGGCCCTACTGCCCCACACCTGCCAGAGCCAGGATCATCCCTGGTCTTTCTTTCCTTGCTTAGCTCCTGCAGGCCCTTGCCCAAGTCTTGTCAACTCAAAGCCACATGGTTCCCATATAAACACACCATGGGCCTGGCCCCTCTATTTGGAGGGCAGGAGATGGAGACGACAGGCCTCCTGCTGACTATATCAGCTCACTGATGTGAGAGTCCCTCTGCTCTCAGGATATTACACAGCAGACTGAAGGGTCTTCTCTGCGGGGAAGTGAATTATGAAGCACTGCTGTGCCATGCACCCTTGTCACCACATCAGCCCCCACACTGACTGTTCCCCTCTCCTGTAGATAAGTGTACTGGCCTTCAGTGCAGGTGAGGCTCCCTTTTGGTATCCAGTAGAGACTCGGTTATAACAAAAAGAACGAGGAGTCCTTGTGGCACCTTAGAGACTAACAAATTTATCTGGGCATAAGCTTTCGTGCTTCCTCAGATCAAGGAGTGGAAAATACAATAGGACGAACGAACGCACGCACGCGCACACACAAACTCTCTCTCTCGAGGCCCCCATCTTTTCATGTTCTCTGTGTGTATATATATATATATAGCTTCCTACTGTATTTTCCACTCCATGCATCTGATGAAGTGGGCTGTAGCCCACGAAAGCTTATGCTCAATAAATTTGTTAGTCTCTAAGGTGCCACAAGTACTCCTGTTCTTTTTGCTGATACAGACTAACACGGCTGCTACTCTGAAACAAGGCAGCCTGCAGATGAGTCCAGGGGCCACTGATCTTTACTGTCATAAACAGTAACACTTCATTGCAAACCAACACTATCCCATGAGCCCGGCTGCTCACACATGACTCCCCATTGTCAGCTCAGGGTATGGTGGCCAGAGATTGCTCCAACGTTTCAACACTTACACATTTCCTCCCTTGCGCAACCCAGATATACGAAATCCAGCTCAGGGAAGCGTGTCAGCAGCACAGCCACCACCCCCCCCTCGTTCAAGGCAGGCAGCTTACCATCAGACTGTTGTTCTTCCGCAGCACGGAGAAAGCAAATGCAGGGCATGTGCAGAAGTGGCAGGAGGTGTAACAGGTGTACAGTTTGCCTGAACTCCCAAGGACCTGGAAGAGACAGATTCAGAGTGGGCCTCAAAAACAGGGCTCTGCCTGCCATTTCGCTCCTGACTCCCTGCCACTCACCACATCTAACTTACTCCCCCAGCTGCCAGGCAAACTGCCTGGGGACAGGGAGCTTGGAGCTGTACATCCTAAAAGGGGACACCTGGAATCCAGCACGTCATGCCTGCCCTTTCCTTCTGGAACCTCACGCGACTGCAGGAGCCAGATTCCCCCAGCCACTCTCTGGCCTATTCTATGCAGGGGCTGCTGGTTCAGCTCCTTCAGTGCTACCACAGGGTGACATTCGGGCAGACACACTGCCCACATTAGCGTGATATGTACATGCCGTCTCTCCCCCGGGGAGGAGCTGAACCCAGAGTGGGAGTGTTTTAAAGGAAGAGAGGCCAGTGTCAAGCCCGCTCGCCCAGCGGGTAACAGCACTGTGAGGTATTTGATACTTCAGGGGGCAAAGGAGCCAGGAGAAGTGGGAAAACCTGGCTGATTGTCTTGAAAACTCTGTCCGACAAAACCAGAGACAAAGGTCTGGCTGTGCTCCGGCCCCACTGCCCCAACTCACTTCCAAGCAAGCCCCAGAGCACAGATTTGTCCCAATACCCTGTCTACTTATCCACAAATGCTCCCTGACTTACATCCTGTGCACTGGGGACAGGGGCTGAAAACTGGGCAGCGATGGGCCTGCAGTGCTCCTCTGCACCAGCTGAGATTCTACTGCCCACGGATGCAACTGTTTAAGAGAATAGACGCAGCTGCCGCTGAGCACGTGGCCCCTCTCACACCAAACCGGAGCTAGGCTCCAAACTCTCAGCGGATGGAGATGAGTGTAAAACCCCTCAAGGCTACCCCAGATCTTCAGACCATCCAGCAAGTTCTCAAGGGCTAGAAGGGGTAGACAAACCTCTTGTATCTTATGCCAGACAAAGGGAGTTTGTGAGCCCGGGCCCCAAAGGACAAGGGATGGAAATAAACCAGAAGGGAGCCCTTGCTGGGGACTCTTCTCCTAGCCAGCTGCAATGGCTGGAAGCCATGAGGGGGTCTGGCCGTTTGGCTGCCACAAGCAGTTGCAGTTGTTGCATTTCAGTTTTCATGAATAAACAAAGGTCAGGTCTCCAGAGAAGTGGCCTTGCTGTTCTGTCTCTGTGCTGGGACCGTTTCAGGGGGAACTCTCTGTGTTCCTTTCCCATGTGCTGCCCCTTCACTGGGGTGGGGGAGACACCACTAGTGGGGATTATGCCCCACTCGGCAGAAGAGGGGCATGTTGTCAGTGCAGGGAAGCAGACAGGCAAGATGCGCTCTTGGCTGCTGCTGGGACTGACGTGAACAGCCTGAAAAAGCCATCCCAGAACCTCCTACTTCTGGCAAGCAGGAAAACAGCTTGTAGGAGTTAATCCCATCAGGTGCTCTCCCGAGCCTTCTGCTCCTCTACTCAGGTACTGCACAGGGCGGGGAGAGATTACACTCTCAGTTACAGCAGTGTAAATCTGGCTACACTAGCGGTGCCCCACTTTCCGAGATCTGAATCCAATCTAGCCTGCATGTGCAGCTCACGTTATGCCCAAGCAGCGTCAGCCCTGCAGATGCAGGCAGGGGACTTGGCCTGGCCTTAACGCCAGGGAAATTCAATAGTTGGTCCCCTCTGGTATCTTGGGTCTGGCCCAGCTTTTCCTGGGGAATCTACAGAAAGGGGGAATCCCCTCCCTTAGATTTACCCGGAGCCAACTGCACAAGGTTATTTAGAGGGCCTGGGTGGGTGGGAATCTCTTATCGAGCTCCTGGGTGGGTAGACTAGACTATTATTGTAGTCCAGGCTTCACAGAAATCACAACCAATTGCACCTGTCTCCATCCTGATCTCCTTTAAATCCGCCCAGTTACTAGACATGGGCCCGACCCCCAGCACAACTCCACTGATGTCGAAGGTCTTGTCTCCCCGTAGGAGGGTTAGAGTAATCCATGCTGCAGGATGAATGTGAAAGGCTGGAGTTATGCTGGTGTAATCCCCATGGGAATGCTCCTCTTCCAGCACGGGCCTTTTCCAGCTCTGGTTTATGTTGCTTTTGAGGGATTTATGTAAAACCAAAAAAACCCCACTCTTGTCCTGGACTAAGCGTGTCCACACAGGGTTTATATCAGTGTAACTTGGAAAGCTTTGCTGTGTAGACGAGCCCTACGGAAGGGGCCCTGACTGGATCCAACTACCCCACAAACACTCTTTGGCTCTAGTCCCACAGAGCAGCGAGCTTTGGCTGGGTCCCAGTCAGGCACATGTGACAGTATCCCCTGGTTTAACAATGAGCAAGCAGCAGAGACCGTCCGAATTCTGCGCACTGACACCGCACTGCTAACGCCCACACTACCCCACCTCCAAATCCAGGGCTCCGCTTGCCATCCCGAAAGCAGCTCTCTTAGGAACTTCTCTGCAGTGCAGCTCCACTTTCTCTGCCAGCCATGTGCCGACCGACTGACTGTGCCAGGGGTTGGCTCAATATTTTACTTGGGAGCACTCATCTCTTATCTATCTCCCCCAGTCCCCCAATCTGGTTTTTGGATTGCATCCCAGCTGGCCTGGACATGGAGGGGAGCAGAAATGGTAGCCGGGGTGTGTTTACACGATGGAGGAGACTGGGCTTCGATAAGAGACTGGTTATTCACCTTGCCTGCCCTGGGTTCCCCTTCACTCCACACACTGTTTGTTTCACTTGCAATAGGCTTGTTATTTTGTCCCGTTTGATTAAGTATTTCACTGGCGACTTTCCCTCAGCCGAGTTCAGAGGCTGCCAGCGTTGCTCTGGTTGCGCATTTCCTCCGTGGCGCTGGCTGTCCCTCCTAGAAAGAACAGGCCTTTCTCGTCTCTCTGATTCAGGTGGTATCTCAAATCCATGGGCCACGCAGCACTGAAATGCAGGGGCCAGAACTAGAGGTTGCCCCGCTTCCCTCCCCTGAGACGCTGCGCTGTCTTCTCCCATTGTTCTCTCCGGTCTTGGGGAAACAAGAGCTGCTTTGCAAACTCCCAGGGGCTTGTCCATCCCCTCCTGCAAGAACTCAAGACGGATCAAACCCAACCAAAACGCAGCTTGCGAGAGGAAACCACTTGGGGGTTCTTGTGACACAGTCAAGCCAATGGAGCGAATAAGGCTGGGAGCTGGATCCTGACCTCAGAGAGAGGAGCACATATCTCGCTTGCATGGCCGGTGAGTGGGAAGAGGTGGAAGTCGCTAGACATGCAGCCAGGCTCTGCTGTGGGTCCCACAGCGGAAAAGGCTCCTGAGCACAAAGAACCAAGGCAGCCAGGAGCTAGTTTTTAATCTTTCAAACCTTCCTCTCTTTCTGCGTATGTCTGTGGCATGGATAAGACGAGGTCCAGGGGAAACCAGCACAGGAGGCAGGGATAGTGCAGTGCTGGAAAACTGGCTGCATAGGCATCTGGGGAAGTGTCAGGTGAGTCGTGTTCCACTCCAGCAAATACCAGGTTCCTCCATCATCTCCCATCTCCCTGCAACCAGCATCTGATTAAACAGCACCCTATGGCTAAGCCCAGGAGCTGAGCAGACATTTCCACATGAGCATTTTAAACTGTTTACAGACAGCAGGGCAGGCTGCCACAGAGTTCTAGGAAATTAAAATGAAAATATATTTTAAACAAATAATCTAATAAAGATGCAGGATGTGAACTATCAACACTGAACAAACAGATCAGGCCAGGCCAACAGCTGACAGGAGCAAGAGGAAGTTAGGCAGGAGGGATGGAACAGGCTTCAGATGCCAAGTCTGAGCTTGACCCTGAGGAGAAAAATATTTGCCATCTCACCCCCTTCCCGCTGGCTGGCTTCACTTCCATGGCCTGCTGAGTACCCATCACTGGTCACGCTGGGTGTGGCTAACCGGTGCCCAGACTTCGCAACATTGAAAATTGCCGGATCCCAAAGCTCGCATCTACATTTGCATATTTTTAACCCCCCCAAATAAAGGCTTGTAGCTCTGCTGCTGGCTGGTGCTTGTGTCTCCGCTGACCAATGATGAGACACTGCTTGTTGAGGTCACCAGTGGGTTTGAGGCATCCCCACTCCAGAGCTCCAGGGAGCTGGGTTTAGCCCACAGGCTGCAGGTCAGGTGAGCACTAGGAAAGCCCTTCAGATGAAGACTAGAGGGGCCAGAGGGAAGTTGTAACATCAGGCCTGGAGCTGCTAGCCAGCGATCCCTGCACTGCCGTACTAAGCAGGAGGGGCAAAGGGCTGCTTTCACCTGAATGGGGAAATTAAGCTGAGGCCAGTTTCTGGCCCATCTCGGTAGCTGGAAGGGAAAGGGACCTACGCTGCAGGGAGCCATATCAGGCGTGTGTCTGGGAGGAGGCTGTTTCTGAAGCAGTATCCAGGATGATGGACCACAGGCAGCACTGGGGAAAATCTATTAGCACTGACACCCCTTCCCATCTGCGTCTGAGCCCTGGGCTGCAGGGGCACCATTCCTGAGGGCAAGTCCAAGACTTGTTTGTCTGATAGATGGATCTATGCATTATCTAGCCCTGCTGAGGACTTTCCCCTCGCTCCCAGTGGACACTCTCCTCTGCTGGCAGTAAGCGCACACATGAAGTCTGGCCTACTGACACGGCTCTCCTCAGCTAGTTACATCAGCACTGAGCCGTCAATAGGGCTGGCTTTAGGAAGTGCGGGGCCCAATTCGAACAGTTTTGAGGGGCCCCGGCAGGGATGACTGTTAAAAAAAAAAATAATATAAAAAAACCACATGGGGCTTGTACTCACCAGGCGGTGCTCCGAGTCTTGGGCAGCACTTCAGCGGCGGGTCCTTCACTCAATCCAAGTGTGTTCGGTGGCACTGAAGGACCTGCCACCAAAAACCCAGAGCAAGCGAAGGACCCACCGCCGAAGTGCCGCCAAAAACCCAGAGCGCTGCCAGGTGAGTAAAAATTAAAAAGGTGCCTTTAGCCAGGGAAGAGATTCTTACTGGGTGTGGGGCCCTCTTAGCTGCGGGGCCTGATTCGGGGGAATTGGTGGAACTGCCCTAAAGCCGGCCCTGGCCGTCAATGGATCCTGCCCATGAGAGGGTAATGAGCTGTGAGACAATGCACCCATCCAGAGCTACTCCATGTGCCACTCACCACCTCAGGGATGTGGCCTTGACAAAGTCCCTGATCGCATTCCCGTCTCGGCTCCCATCACAGTCCTTGGGGGGGCTCTGCCCCTTGCCTCAGCACCTCTGGAACGGCGGATACAGCTGCAAGGAGGAGCGCTGCAATGGAGCTTCACACACTCCAAGAGAACAGCTCTCCAGAGGCCTTACAGCAGCAGCAATTCCGCACCCCAGAAAAGGAAAGCGGCTGAGAAACGCCTGCCTGGCCCCCAGGCTATTGATTGGCTGGGAAAACGTCCTCACTCCATTTTGCCATCCCACTCCCATCCTCCTCTCTGATACCGCTGGGAAGACCAGACCACTGCTGGGCGGAGGGTGAGTGGAGCAGGTGTGGGGCTTTTCACTTATCAGTGCCTGTGGGTTGGCAACCTGGCTTGTCTGTCTAACCCTCTGCTCACTGGCCAAGACTTGCTGCTCTTTTCCCCTACAGGAACCAACCTCCGATTCTGATTCTGCCTCCTGAAGCAGGGAGGGGAGCAGCTCTGAAGTCGCTTCTTGTGAGTGAAAATCCATTAATCGGCCTCTGTTAGTGAATGATAATCCGTAAGGGAAAACTGTAACTATCGGTTGGTCCCACTGGGGATTGTCAAATGCAATCACATAGCAAAGAGCCTGGTCCAACCTGCCCTGAAGTCAGTGGGGTTTTACTCCACTCGATGGGAGCAGGATCTGGCCCTCAAAGGGGTGAACACATGAGAGAGCATGTGCACTAGCTGGGTAGGCAGCTGGCCAGGCAAACACCCCAAAGCACCCAGAAGGGTGAAGCTGCCCCTTTGTAGGACCCGGTCACTGACGATCAAGGCTGGGAGCTCTTTGGGGCAGGGACTCGCTCACTCTCCTTGTGCAGTGCCCGGCACAGGGGGACCCTGCTCTCTGCTAGGTCTTCAGCACTGGCCATAGCACAAAGAAACGTCCCATGTCACTGAGCTAGGGAGCAGAGCTTCTTGGGTGGAGGATCTCCTCCAATGCAGCCTTTCCTCACAGTGACAGCGCTGGTGGCCAAGGCGGGGGAAGAGCTCTGCACTGCTGCCAGGAGACGGGAGGGCGGCAGTCAGACAGCCGGCCATGCCGCACACAAGGCATTAACAGCACATACAGAGCACGCATGCTCACTACGCTGTCCAGTTACCGCTAAGGAACGGAAACCCAGGGGCTCGGAGAGCTACAGCATACAAAATGTCCAGCCCCGCTGGCCGCGAGGAGCTGCTGCAAGGTGAGCTGAGGATGCACTGACCCTGCATGGACAGAGAAGCACAAAGGCGGAGCTGGGGTCCCCACACCACACTGCCGCTGCTTAATGTGGGTTCACTTCAAAGGCTGCACGGAGCTGGGACAAAATGGCGCAAATTGCTGCTCCCCTCAGCCTTCATATGTAGGCGCAGCTGATTAAGACATCACATCCCAGCATGCAATGCTCCATCTTAGCCCTAAAAAACACACAGCACAGAGCCTGGGAGCTCCTGGGCTGGGTATTTAACAAGAGCAGCAACAAGGAAGGAAAAGGCTCAAGGCCTCCAATTAATAAAGGAGGCATCTTCCCAAAGAATCACTGGAGCCCAGAGACAGCTGCTGCCTCAAGGCTCTGGAAGCAGCACTCAGTCCTTGTGAAACACCAACAAGCAACCGCAGCCCCTCAACCCAGCCCACAGGCCATGCTCTTAGGCCTCTGGGTTTAGGCATCGGGTCTTACAGGTGGGTCCCACCCGCTCTCCGGAGTCCCCAAGAGCAATGAAAGCTCCTCCCGTGACTTGAACAGCACAGCCCCTGAACATGTGATAATGATCACCCTTACCCAAGGCACAGGGAGCAACTGGCACCACACCCTCCTCTTATCCCCGGTTAAACAGAAGGGTCTGCGGTGACAGCACATTCCAGCCCATTTGCAGCTGTAGGGAGGGTGGCTGGGGATGCCGCTCAGGGCTGTTCCAACACCAAGGGCAGAGTCTGTCGTTCTTCAGAGGTGCACTGAGCCTGGTGCAAGGTACTGCACTGGCACCGAAGGGGATGGCAGCCCTGTTTATCCTACAACAGGCTCAGCATGGGGAGCCTCCACACATCAGCCCCTTTTGCTAACAGGTCTCAACCCTGGCCCTGGAGGACCCCACTCCGTGGGCAAGGGCACTTGGATCACTGTGGCCCATTCAGACCTTCGCTTCTCTGCCAGGGATGCCAATTATTTTGGTGGGTTTTGTGATATGGCGACTTGACCACTGTGAGCTGGACTGCGCCCCCTGATTCAGTTCACACCTGTTCCCTAAACAGCCTCCAGATGCAGCAGATTCCCTCTGCTGGCAGCAAAGTCACTAGTCCATGGCCCCCGGCTGGGCAAGGAGCGACCCTCCTGTTGGTAGCACACGCTGCTAGACACAGAGTTCAGGACACTCAGGGGATATATCGTGATAGGTAAAAAAAAGAGATAAAAGCTTATTCTGTAGAGACGGGGCCCTGTCCGCGGGTTCCCAAGGGACAGAAGTGATACAGAACTTTGATGGATATGTTGAAAATACTAAACTGAAATCAGTGATCCCTGGAAAACATCCTCCTAACACTGGTATCCATACAGCACAGGGAGCTGCTAGCTCAGACCAGACAAATGGTCTTGTCTCTGGGAGTAGCTAGATGCTTCTTGGAGAGGTGTAATGCGCCGAGTGGCACCGTTCTTTGCTGCAGGGGTTACACTACCACTAGGCACTATGGCTCTCCTGTCCCAGTCTAAGATGCGGTATGTTTCCATGTCACATCCCTCTCTACCTAAGGAGGTTCTGAAGCAGTAAGTGCATTTCCTTACTCTACGTGGCACAGGGCCACATGGGCAGACAGCAACCAAAAGAGACTAGAGAACTTGCAAGTGAGCCGGGAGAAAGCCTGGTCTGTACCTGGTACACGGCCCTTCCACTAGGAGACACGATTCGCGTGACTGAGTGTTGATCAACCAAATCCAAGGCTGCCACAGCAGATGAGCCAAATACAAATTTCAGCCTAGAAGAGAAGAGGTTCCTGGGTTAGGCTGTGCTGCAAATGTAAGGGCCACTCCTGCTCCTCTTGAAATCAATTGGAGTCTTGTCATTGGCTCTGATGGGAGCAAGATTTCTCTCTTAAAGGTCATTGAACCAAGCAGAGCCCACGGTGCGTGTGGCCAGGGATCCCCAGCACATCACTAAAGGTGTTCGGCAAAAATCCCAGCACCGCCTTAGTGTAATGTGCTCAACGCCCCCAAATAAAATCTGATTAGGAGCAGCGAAGCCCACTGGTCATTCTCTCTCCTTTCATCAGGTTCTCCCACGGGACTGCCAATCCCAGCCCCAACTCCAGGAGACAACCTGGCTGCTGGCATGCGGGGCTGTCTCTGGAGGGACAGATCTTACCCACTGAGAGGATCCGTAAGATTTTCATATTCTCATGTCTAGGATGGAAGATAAGAACATGAGAGAGACACTGCCCCGCTTTCCATCCCTATCACAAATCATCCCCCAAGATTTTTCAACGCCCCCAATAAGATTTAATAAATTGTTTTTGAAGTTTTTCTTCTTTAAAGCTGACAAATAACAGGTTCTATCTGGGGAGGACACGTTCCTTCTCCAGTGTTGTGACCCACAACCCAGCAGCTCTGGCCAAGTGCAAGAGGCCCAGAGAGTGGGTCACTGTCTCCAACTAAAATGAAAAAAGGGGCCTCGATTTCAGGCCTGGTCTTTGAACTCTGCAGACACCAGGTATTATCAGCCACACAGGTAAGGGTCTGGCTTTAACAGGGGATTTTTAACTTGATAGTGTCCTTTTAAGGTCCACTGATTATCACAAGTGGGGCATGAGGGAAGGGGACCCAGGCTTCCTTCATCCACAGGGGTGTCATAGGAGGCTCTCAGCATTACTATCACCAGGGCAGCCTTTGACAGTTGAAAGAGTGGAAGCCACAGTGCAGCCAAGGCACTAGCATTAAACCACTGTGACATCTGCCCCTGCGGGTCTAGATAACACCATAGTAAAAAAAAACACCAGCAGCTGCCCTGTCTGCATGAGACTTCCTCGCAGGGGAGCTGCACTCCTGGCAGTCGCAGCAGGAGAGCTGGAAAGAAAAACCTACTGTAGGGCCCTGAAAGAGGAGCCAGGCTCCAATTCCCCCAGCAGCTGAAGTTGTCAAGTGGAAGAGCTACACGCCCGCCGGCTGCACTCCACTCTGGCAGACAGCAGAGAGCCATCGCGCTGTTAGACCAGTTATCAGTGAGGAACAGCATTAGAAAAACCAAGTGTGTGAGCATGGGGAAAAGGAACTGGTGCTTCTGGCACACAGAGCAGCCTAAGTATGCACAGGAGTCACTGTCCCAGGTGGGTTCATTGGTCCAGTCAGTCTGGAATCCTGCCTCCAGCTGTGACCAACACTTGATGCCTCATACTAAGGAGGAAATGAACTAGTCTGTTGTGCAACACAGGCTGGGGCGAGGGGACACCTTCCTGACCCCAGGAGAAATTAGCTCATGCCCTGAAGCATGACATCGGATTACTTTACAATGGTTGTGTCATAGGTTGAGTCTCAATAACTGGAGGTGTAAGTCAGTGCTCTGCTTTGCCCCAAAGCAAGCTGGGAAAGTACAAAGCTGAAGGCCAGGGAGAAACACTTCACTCTCTCCCCTGTATATGGCTAAGCGCATGTGCGGTGACAGTCTAGCACGTGATTCGTCCCCTATCCGGATGCTTCCTGCTCATATTCCAAGGGCTGGAAATGACTAGAGAATCCCTCCTGCTATTCCATTGTGATGATGCACATTTGTCAGCAGGGCGGACGCTCGTGACTTCCAGCAGGAGACTAGAGTTTCTGTATTCCTTCTGAGGCGGTTACATTCAGCACCCCTACAGAAAGGCTTTTATCTGCATGTGTTAGACATCACGTAGGGCTATAATACCTGAGCCCTATTGTCCAAACAGCTCAGAGGCTTAAGAGTTATTTTGGATCTGTATATCCTGCTGGTTTGACTGCGTTCCAAAGAGTTCAGAGGTAATAAAGATAAGCTTTATAGACCCTTTATCCACAGAGAAAAACCCGTGCAGTCTGGATCAGTCACAAAGGTAAACAATAAACAAGGAGATGTGTGAAGGAAGAGATGGTTAAAAACAAGAACAGAAGGAAGCAGAAAAGCCTCTTATTCTGGGAAGAATGTGCTTCATCCCTGTCAAGAGACAAAGCACTCAAGACAGAGCTCTATGTTCTAAGCAGCACAACTGGCTCAAGTCTCCGGCATTGATTACATGCCGAACAGCCAGAGCTACTCTTGGAGGAGAGGCAAAAATTCAAAGCAAACAGGGAGTGATTTCATCAAAGGAAAGAGTGGGAGGGTGGGGAAGGATTCCCAGCATGACACATTCCTTAATGATTAGATTGGGCTTACGGTTGGGACGGGCTGATTTAAATGAATTTCAATGGCTGTTGCAGAGATTTTAGAGATTTTTCCCTAAATATAGTTTTATCAATGTACATCTTTGTACTAGCAGGAAATAGCTAAGCGGCCAAGTTGAAATGCTGTGCCTGCAGGAGGCGAGATTCAGAACAAATACTCCTGAGCCAGAGTGGCAACTGAGCGGGGGCAGGGGACAGTAGTTAATAATCAACAGTTATTAAGTTATGAATGGGATTCCACTAAAATAACTTTACTCAGTTTACAATGAGATTCTTTTCCTTCCTCTTCGCTTTTAAATTGAGAAAGAAATCAACCATTCTGACATCTATCAATTAACATCTAACCCTTCCAAGCCCACTTATGGTCCATGGAGGACAGGGAGTTGTGGAGTAAAAACGAATGATTCTCTCAACCTACAGAAGAGCAGTCAGACTCTCACCAGAGGAGCTGAGCGAATAATTGATTTTTAAGTTTGGGGGTCAAGCCCCGCCTCAATTTGGTTCAGTTCAAACCAAAACTGATTTCTGTTGTTTTTTCTTGCCGAAACAAAAATGCCAAAAAAAATTAGGTTGAACAAAGTGTTTCATTTACCTTCCATTTTTTTTGTTTTTTCATTGTGTCATTTTTTTAATGTTTTTCACCCCTTTTTAATTAGCTAAATTTCCAAACGAGGTGCCCCTTCAAAACGAAGTCAAAACAGACCATTTCGACATTTTAAAATTTTCTCTATTGTTTTTCAGCTAAGACTATTCACAAAATTCAATCCCAACTTGCAAATAGTTTCGATCCCCGCCCCCCCAATGCATTTTCACCAAATTTACTATTCATCAAAGACATTTCACCCCACTCCACTTACTAGTGACACACTGCAAAACTCATTTTCAAAGCCAAATGAGGCCTGAAAGATTCTGGTCAACCCCTGCCTATCTGAAACCATAATCAAGTCAGAATGCAGCATCACAGTGTGACTCTAAAACTGCTTCTGTACCAGCACTGCCATGGATCAATGAGGGGTGGGGGCTGTGTGCCACTCAGTCCCTTGGCAGTGGGCATTGCTGGCACATTCCCAGGCTCAGATCACAGCCAGTCCCGGCCTCCCTTTTCCATAGGCATCCTGGCAGTAATGAGACTCTCAGCATGACCTTCCAGGTGCTGGTTATTTTGCGTGGATACCTTTATAGGTTCCTCTCTCTCTCCCTCTTTTACAACCACGTGTCCCTCTGGCTCGGACAGAGAGGGCAACCCGAAGACGCTGATGTGCTCACAACAGCATCCAGGCATCAGGAGATGTGAAGCTGTGGAAGGGTGATTTGGAAAGAAAGTTTTGGTTTCACTGAAGTCACATCTTACACCTGGTCTGAATCTGGCCTTAAGACTCTGGAGAGACCTCCCAGGTCCCTGGATGTCCAATTCACCCTTGCTTAGAACACTTCACAACACGAGCTCAGACTATAGCTGGGAGACATTGGGGAATCCAAGCAGCCCCAGGGAAACCCCCCAAATAGGCGGCTTGTACATTCAATCCCACCACCTGCTAAAAATGTAGCTACATTTCACGAGAAACGCCTGCTGGTCAAACAGCAAAAGACATAAGGCTGCAGAAGGAAAAAAGCAAACTATAAAGTACTTGAGAGTGTCCTCTAGGAAGGGATGAGGAGCGGAGCAGAAAGTACTTACGCCAGCAGGAGAGCATCAGGAACTGCAACAAAAAGACAAAGATATTTCATTTTGGCTAAACATTTTGCAAAAGATCCTCTGAAATCAGAGACAGAGAGAGGCCCTGTGGGCTCCACTTTGTCCATCCCCTAGGTCATGCAGGGTTGTCCCCTACAGTGACCAATTCAACCTCTCTAACCACAGAGAGACACAGGAAGCAGTGCAGTGGTTTGTTAGGGGAGAGAATTCACAATACATGACCCCAGGGGTGATGGCATCAGAATCGCAGGCAGATACTGATAGTGAAGAATGACCCTCCTACCTCTTAAAGCACAACAGGTAGCCCCTGCTTGCTCAGATTAAAAACACATGGACAATGCATTGGGGGGGACTCTGTTTGTGGGGTGTGAAATCTGCTGACTCCTGGGATCACCAATAGGGGATGCTGGGCTGGAATGGTTTCAGACGAGTCATCCACAGACCCTCATGAGATGGTGGGGCCAACAGTCAAGTTCCTAGGTTCCAGCTGCTATGCAAGCTGCACCAGACTTGAAAACAGTGAGATGTCTTTTCGTTTCAGCAGAAGGACCCTTTGTTATTTCAGTCCCAGGTTCCTCACACACAGTTCTGCAGGTGTCCGTTAATCTTGATCTGCAATATTCCCCAGTATTCCAGTCCTGGCCCCTATCCAGCATCAGATCTCAGCCCAGATATGCATCCCTGAGCAGAAGCCAGTCAAAGTATGCTGGGCTCTCCCCAGTTAATATAGTCACAAGAGTCTCCCAATGCCTTTGAAACATTTCTTTTTAAATCAACCTAACAACCAATTGCCACTCCTTATGTAGATCACACATATAAACAAATCTGCGCATGTTCAATAAGACTTCTTATATGTAGGACCTACATTAACTGCAGACATTTTAAAAAATGATTCAGAGCTGCAGTAATGAATTTTAAAGAGTAATATGGAGCCACAAATACATGTACTTTTCTAATATCCGATATCTAAAAATTGTAAGAAAGGCCTGAAGGTTTTAACAACTTGCACTTCACATTAACAGGCTGATTCCCTTGCAATTTTACTTTTGAATCAAACTGTCACTTGATAAATTTGTAGCATATAAATTCTAGTCTTTTAACAATGCTTTTCCTTTTCCACCAGTCTCGGGAATCTCCGATGTTTTTAGGTTTTGATTTTGAGCATAGAAAGATGTCTCTTTTTAAACAGGAGCACTTCTTAAAGTGAGTAATTACATTAAAAAAAATTCTCAACCTGTTTTACTTAACAGTTTAGCCCCGATCCTGCAATCTGATCCTTCAGTTACCTCCAATGGGATTCAGGATGGGCGTGGGGGTCTACCACATGGATGTCACTGAGGGATTGGGACTTTAGATCATTACAAGTGTAAATATTCTAACAGTCTAATGTACTCTCCATGGCTGCTGTTAGCTGACTTTTCCAACCTTTCTCAATTTGGATAATGAAACTAGACTGGTTGGTTCCATTTTCTGGTCCTCAGGTCCCAGTACAATGTTACCAGCATTCCAAGGGGATATTTACATTAAAAAGCCCTTTTTGATTTTTTTTTTTGTTGGTTTCACATTACTGACAATACCCATAATGCACCTACACCGAGCTCCAGGAAAAACAGTTCAGTCACTGGGGCTGTTTCGACGCTAACTAGCCATCCAGTGCCATTCCTTTAAATGGGACAGTCAAACGGGCTTCCCCGTATTTCCGTTTCCTTTGGTTCTGGCTCAGGCAGAACACATTCTTTAAACAGATACTCCATTTCTGCAGGTGACACTTGGCCTATTTGTCATCTGAACACACACAACAGGACTCTTTCAGCGTGGGTTACAGAAATAGCTCAGTAACGCAGTGTGCAGAGAATAGCAATTGTTCCATACTAGCTGCTCTAACTGGCCAGGACCTAACTGTTGGCTTGGGCTGCTGCCCTCTGAACAAGAAGCCCATCACGATCAGTAGTACAGCCCCCTCTGCTGGTTAACTGGGACAATTATAACATTTCTGTATAGGTTCTGTTTTGTTACTGGCTTTGAAGTTAGTAAGACTGTGAGCACACAGAAGTACTGTAGCAATAGCCATGAACATGAATTCTGGGTAATGATATGCAAATTAGCATCCCCATTCAAGAGTCCTATCTCCAGCACTGTCACCACAAGTAACTTTGACACTGAAGCTAACTGTGCAGCCATAAATAAGGATTTCAACCTCTTAGAGCCTCAGAAAGTTGGCCCAGCAGAGGTGAAACTGGAAATACGGGCAACCCACATGCAGTCAATTCTGGAAGGTATAGAACAAAAAAGCTTCACAACACTGGCTGTACAATGCTGCTGAAATGAGAAGCTTAAGAGTAACTATGACTATGGATTTTGGGTGCCCCAATTTTGGGGCATCCCATTTGGGTCCCTTTAAAAGAGCCCCATTTTCAAACGGCAAGAGCTCAGCATTTTCTGAAGCTCAAGCCCCCTTATGTTCTTTGAAGGCCACATATAGGGCCTCAGAAGATCTGAGCAAGGTTACGCTGAATGCCTGACCCCCAGAAAGCTATGACATTACTGGTATTTATAAACCACCATGGGTAGCCATGTCTCTTTACAGACAGACTGTGATACCATGGGACAGGAGTGTTTTTTTTCACATGGGATCTCAAAGCTTTTCGGCATCTTATCCAAGCTATGACTGCACCACAAACATCCCAATATGACTGTGCTTTTCTCCACATACCATGCGAGGTCTCCTGGAAAGCCTTTTTTATCTCTTTCAAAAGCTCCTCTGCTACTGCAGGCAAAGTGGCCTCCATCTTCCTCCACACTCAACCGAACCTTGTAATCAAAACAGCAGAGGGCAGGGAGAAGTTGGGAAATCAATAGAGTCACCACAGATACAGTAACTAGAGCCAGTTTATTTGGATGAAGGCTGATTTCAACCCCTAGATGAGGCAAAGGGAAGGGCACTGATTATTTATCAGCATTTCTTATACAGTAAAAGCTGTTTTATCCAGCACTTCACCAACTGGAAAGTTCTATAAACTGGCATTTCTGACCTTCATTAAAATTCTGGTTTATAATCCAATTGGTGCGGGGCCGGCAGGAGGTTGGGGCATGGGGGGGGAGGTGTCTCGGGGCTGGGGTGTGGGAGGGAGTGTCAGATCCAGGCGGCGCTCACCTCAGGCAGCTCCCCGCAAGTGGCAACCTGCCTCAGCTGCTCCAAGGTGAGGCTGGACTGCTGAACTTTTCAACTGGGAAGTGGGGGAATCAAACAAGGTTTCCCACCTTATGGAAATCCGATATAAGATGGGGGAGGAAAACAATCAAGGTCTTCAGTTCCTTTCTCCTCTGCCTTCCCGCTCAAAGAGATATTTGAAAACATCTGGAAACAAAAGGACTGGAACTGACAGGAGAAGACCTGCTTGACCCAGGCTGGACAGATATCTGGCTTGTGAAGGAATCTACCTAAGACAGTATCTAAGGTGAGGAATTACTATTTGTAACCAATTTCTTTAGTAAACAAGCTTAGTTTGCATGCTTTGTTTTATTTGCTTGGTAATCTGCTTTGTTCTGTTTGCTACCTCTTTACCACTTAAAATTCACCTTTAGTAGTTAATAAACTTATTTCTTGTGTATAATATAATCCAGTTTATGTAATTTCTAACTGGGAGGGCACGAAGTTGTATATATCTTTCTCCACATTGAGGGAGGGGGCAAATTTCATAAACCTTTGGGTTTGTACCTCTTAAAGGGAGTGGGCACCAGAGTGCTGGGGCAAGCTCCTAAGGCTGGATCTTTCCAGAGTGGGTCTCTGTCTCTGTGCAGCTGGGCATGGCCCTGCCTGTGTACTTGGCTGGAAGAGGCTTGTGAGCCTAGCTCAGCAAGGCCAGATAAAGGGGACCCAGGCTGGCAGAACAGGCTGACTCATTGGCATCCTAGCACATCCGGTGGCATTTGGCGGGGGGGAGGCAAACTATCACAGCGGTAACTGGACTTTTAGCGTCCAGTCAGTACATTTGACCGGACATTGCCAGGTCCCCTTTCCAACTAGCTTTCCAGTCAAAAAACAGGCACCTGGCACCCCTAAATGGCAGCCACAGAAGCCAAAACCCAGACTGGTGGCAGTACTATCAGAGACAGCCTAATTACTCAAGTGATTCCACCCTTGAAACCGAGGAGCGAGGGACTGGAGAATTAGGGCTTCACAGAACAAACTTTCCAGCCTCAGCTATCAATAACTGCTTTAGTATCATTACTAACAGCTGGGAATTGTCCACAAAGGGCTTTCACACATCCTACCCACCCAAAGCACTCTCTCTTTTAGCACAGCAAGTGCATCCCTCCTCTACGCCTTGCATGAGCTCACCCTGATGTGCTTATGAGGGGGCAGGCAGAAACATCTGCTCAATTTAATTTGGACTAGGGTATGCTGGGACATACCTCTCTGCAGGGCCGCACAGTATGCTGGGATATTAGGATTGCCAATTTGGTAGGATGTCTGCCTGGAGGATCCATCACATGACAATCTTTAAAGATTAATCTTTAATTCCTGGAGACTCCAGGACAATCCTGGAGGATTGGCAGCCCTATGGGACATGCCTCCCTTCTGGGGGGGCCACGCAGCATGCTGTGATGGGACGTGCCCCCCCGTGTGGCCGCACAGCATGCCGGGAGTCAGGACATGGCTGCCTGTGGAGCTGCAGGCCATGCCGGGATGGGACATACCTCTCCGCTGAGCCGCACGGCATGCTGGGACGTGGCTCCTCGGGGGGGCTGCCCGCACGCTGGGAGGGGACGTGCCCCTCTGCTGTGCCTCAGGCCATGCTGGGATGGGCTGTCACTGCAGGGCCGCACGGCATGCTGGGAGATACCGCTCCGGGGGCCGCACAGCATGCTGGGATTGGCTGTGTCACTGCAGGGCCGCACGGCATGCTGGGAGATACCGCTCCGGGGGCCGCACGGCATGCTGGGATTGGCTGTGTCACTGCAGGGCCGCACGGCATGCTGGGAGATACCGCTCCGGGGCCGCACGGCATGCTGGGATTGGCTGTGTCACTGCAGGGCCGCACGGCATGCTGGGACATACCGCTCCGGGGGCCGCACGGCATGCTGGGATTGGCTGTGTCACTGCAGGGCCGCACGGCATGCTGGGAGATACCGCTCCGGGGCCGCACGGCATGCTGGGATTGGCTGTGTCACTGCAGGGCCGCACGGCATGCTGGGACATACCGCTCCGGGGGCCGCACGGCATGCTGGGATTGGCTGTGTCACTGCAGGGCCGCACGGCATGCTGGGACATACCGCTCCGGGGCCGCACGGCATGCTGGGATTGGCTGTGTCACTGCAGGGCCGCACGGCATGCTGGGAGGGGACGGGTTATAGCCGCGCCGCACGGCATGCTGGGACAGGACGCCCTGTGAGGGCCGCACGGCATGCTGGGAGGGGACATGTCACTGCAGGGCCGCACGGCATGTTGGGACAGGACGCCCTGTGAGGGCCGCACGGCATGCTGGGAGGGGATGTAGCACTGCTGGGCTCGGGCCCAACTCCAGCGCTGCACCGGTCACGTGACCTTGAAACGTCACTTTCCCTTGGCCCCCTTCCTGGTCACAGCGCTGTGGGGGGGGCCATGTGAGCCGGTCCGGGAAGGTCGCTTGTCCCTCGTTACGTGACCGAGCGCCGGGGATGCTGGCGGCGCTGCGCAGGGGGCCGGGCCTGGTGGCGGCCGCGGGGAGACGTTGCTGCGGGGCGCGCCTGCCGGCCCGGTGGGACAAGGCCCAGGGCAGGCGCGGGGCCGCCTGGGGAGCGGGGTCCCTGCGGGCGGGGAGCGGGCTCAGCCCCGGGGGCGTCCTGGCCGCCCTGGCAGGTGAGCGCAAGGGGAGTCGGTGATTGGGGTTCGGTTATGGGGGCTGAGGGGGTCTGTTATTGGGGTCGCTGGGGGCTGAGAGGTTATTGGGGGGCTGGATGGCACAGGAGCTATTGGGGCCCATTGGGGGCTGGTGGGGGGTTATTGTAGAGGCTGGTATATGAGGGGCCTACTAGGGGCAGGTAGGTGCGGGTCTGGGGGGACCTGGCAGAAAGAGGTGGCTGTTGGAGGAGACTGATAGGTCAGGAGATTATTGGGAGTCAGGGTGGGGAGAAGCGGTGCCTGGCCTGTAGGTACAAAGGAGGGGAGGGCAGAGTGGGAGGGGAGCTGACATGGAACTTGGGCTGGGAGCTGGAAGGTGAGGAAAGGGGCAAGCCGTGAGACGGAAGGCTCAGGGGTGAAGGTGATGGGGCCAGAGCACTGTGGGGTATGGGAAACATCCTTGCATGTGAGTGCAGTGGAAATGGGGGGAGGGGCTGTTACAAGTAACTGGGGGGTGGAAGTGGCACTGTGTGGGTGACTCCAAGCAGTGGAGCCTAGCCTGCTGTTTGAAGGGATTCCCAAGTCCATGCTTCTCCTGGTAGAGAATCCCCATCCAGCCGCCTTGGGCAGGGAAGGACAAAACCCTCTCAGCTGTCACCACAGCTGAGATCCAAGTACATCCAGTCAAATGTTTCTCTTCCCAGCTTTCTCTTTGTTCTCTAAAAATGCTGAGGAAGAGAAGGAGACAAAGAAAGGGGAGAGTGCGGGGACTGAAGACACCATTATATTCCTTTTGAAGAAAGCCAAGGTAAGCTCACAAGGCCCTAGATTAACATTAGTTGTATTTGCACAGCCCCAAGAGCTCTAGTCACAGATCAGGACCTACAGCTTGTTACCCACGTAGCTTTCTTATTACATACGCTGACTTCAATGAAATCAGCATGCTGGTTTGGTGGGGAGTTGCTGGGCACTTCCACTGCGAGAGCCTACTGGGATGCCTTTTGTTCAGCCATGCATCCTATTGATGAGCCAGTCCAGACACTTGGAGGCATGGATGGGGGGAGGGAGCCGAAGTATCAGCTAGCACTGAGGTGTCCATAAGGGGGGCAGAGATGAACTGCTCTTCCCAAGACACTGATCAGAGCAGCATCTGACAGTTTATTCTGTTCTCTCTGCTCCTGTGAGCAGCATTGGCACAGAAGTGTTCACCTGCACAGTAACACCCTTGCTTGGCCTGCCAGTACACTGGGATCAGCATTCCCGCATGCTGGGATCTCTAATCATCGTAGATTTTCCCTTCTCTCCGCTTCCAGCTCAGCATCATGAAGCAGGAGCTTGAGGAAGCGGAGCGGATTCTGCACCAAGCCATCCAACTCTCCCATAAGTCGGACAACAAGAAAGCCATCATTTATACCTATGACCTGGTAATACTCCCAGGAAAGCTGTAGGAGAGACAGGGGTCCTCACAGCTGCCATGGGATGTGGTCTTAGTCTCTCTGTCCCAAGCATGGGCTCAAACCTCGGAGCTTCACACATTTATGACTAGGATTGTATGACATGGCTGGTTGCGGTAGCAGGGGCCTGGACTCCCTTGCAGTCTTGTGTTTTTTGTATTCCTGTTACTTCCCTTGCCCTCCACTGGGCAGTGATTTCAGCAGCTGGTGACACGTTTTTGCTGGGTGGAAGTTGCAGGTAAAAAGAGGAGGAAACCTTTTTGTGCGAAGCTAGCCCAAGGTCAACAGTAGCTTCACATGATGAAGCTTTGGGATCCCTGAGTGCTTTCTTCTTCTCTTCTAGATGGCAAACCTTGCGTTCCTGAGGGGTCACCTGGACAGCGTGAGTAAAGTCCTATCACTTGAGTCTGTGAAGAGCCCTGTACTGTGTCTGAGATCATCAGAGGGCTGCCTACAATGTTAAGTATTCTGGCTCACAGCTGGGTTATACTAAATGATTCTGCAAAGGCCAGTTTCAGGCATAGATGCCCTACCTACACCAGCTAAACCTGGGCGCTGGCTCTTTAATGTACTTTCACTTTTATTTCAGGCAGAGAAGCTCTTCAAAGCAGCAATGAGCTTCTTGCTGGCTGGGGACATGAAACAGGTAAGGGCTTCTCCACACAGGCTTCCTGCTGGCCGTGAGGTCCCACAGCTGCTGTACCATTCCTTACACTACCTCTTGCTTGGGAAAGACGTGGCCTTGCACCATTCCCTGTAGCGCCTCCTACAGGGAGCTGCTGGTACTGGAGCGGCAGTGAGCTTCCCTGCCATTCAAGCAGCATCTCCTGGAGGTAGCTGTTCATTTACACCATGTATAGGGCATTATCTTGGCCTGCGTCTGGTCTCTGAGGAAACATTGGTTCTGCTGTAAGGATCAAAGAGAGGAGTGATTATGGCTGCCCCGTCTAATGTGCCTTTGACTTCTCTCCCTCCTGACAGGATGACAATGCCATCATTGAAATATCTCTCAAGCTGGCCAGTATCTATGCTGCTCAGAACCAGTGAGTACTGGGGTGAGGCTGGAGTGCAGATGATTGTTAGCTCCAGGATACCAGTGGTGATTTTTGGGGCAGGGGAAGCTCTTTCTTCTGATCTGGGGAGGAGAAGAGGTCCTATGTTGAGGGTTGGGGGTGTTCTACTAGCTCGGGGGTGGGGGCTTCCCCATCTTACAGGGTATTCTCAACATGGAGACCTCAAAGTCAGTAACTTTCATGAGATTCTTGTGTGGTGTGGCACCTGTTGCCCAGCAGCAGGGCAAGACCCAGCTGATCTGTAGCATGCTCTCCAGCTAGGTCCTCTGCCACTTTAGATGGAAATATCCCTACAGCAGTTTGCAGCTAAGTCCCATTGATCTAACGGAGAAAACCCACAAAAGAACTGAACACCTTTGGGCTCAATTTCAGTGTTTACAAACGTAGTTGGTGGCTGGCTGGCTTTTCAGTGAGGTAGGTGAGTGCTCTGTCTGTAGGCCAGGGACAGCAGCAGGGCACACTCCATACCCTGTGTCCCATGGGCAAGAGGGGGATGCTACTTCTCCAGAGCTGTCAGAACCCTGGGCCTGTTTGTTAGGTGACCAAGAACCAGGCCAACAGAGTAGGAGGGGAGGGAAGGGTCCCAGCAGGAAGCAACTGACCCTCAGGGTAACAATAACATGGCTTGTCTCCCAGGAATGCCCAGTATGTGGTGGTAGTGAGCTAACGCTGCCTTGGGAGTGTGGGATGAATGGCCTGGCTTTGCTGAGCTCTGACCTTTGCCCTTTGCTGTTCAGACACAAGCTGGCTCTCGCTGGCTATGAGTTCTGCATTCTGACCCTGGATGAGAAGATAGCCAAATACAGGGACTTGCCTGAGGATGTCCTCCCAGGTAGGAAGCTCCTGGCCTCTTGCTGTCATCAGTGTAGCTTCTGCCTCTCTAGGGACCTTCCTATGTTGCCATTGGTATCTCTCCTGCAGCCCCTTTCTTCCATTCCCTCACTGGCTTTTCCTCTCATGAGCTGCAGTCAAGCTCTGTGTCCTTCCCTGCCTCTGCCTCATCTTAATCTGTCTGTTTCCTTCACCACCCTGTCCAACTGTCTCCTTCATTCTCCCTGTGTCTGCTCTGGCCCTAACACTTCACACTGGCTCCCTGCCCATGGAGCCCTTAATCTGTCTTACTGCCCAGCTATCTTGCCATTTGTCAAAGCCATACCTGCTACCTCTGCCTCACCCTCTGCATTTGCTGTTAAGCAAGGTGGGGCAGGGCAGAGATCTTGTCTCAGGAGTGTGAGGGTGTTGCTTTGGCAGTATTACTCAGTGCTGATCCTTTGACAATGCTCGGACAGGTGTTGGTAAAAATCCCCTTGGGGCACTGTCTGGTGCCTATTCCTGAGAGAAGTGGGCAGCACTTTGACCCATCTCTTTTCCTGTTCACAGCAGAGGAAAGAGCCAACACACACCTCCTACTTGGTCTGTGCCTGGACTCATATGGTCGCTACCTCCTGGCCAACAAACAGCTGTCTGAGGCCCAAAGAATGTATGAGAGGGCACTTCAGATCTCCAAGGAGGTCCAGGGAGACACCCATCCCCAGGTGAGCAGAGACTGATGGCTGGACTCAGAAGGAGCACTGTGGGCTCAGAATGGCACGTGCTGGAGCAGTGGCTGTGAGCTTATGCCCCTGCAGGGGGTCAAGAGTAAACATGTGCCAGTGCCCAGGCAGGGGAGGACTGAGCTAGATCTGTCCTGGTCTGCCAGCACTGAATCCTCTGCTACTCTGGGAAACCTATTGCACTGACCCGTTCATCTATGGAGAGATGTTATGAGACCCTCCTCCTTTGTGCTGCTTGGGCACCGGTGTGCCAGGGCCGGCTAAGCTGGATATTCAACCTTCCATAGCTGTAGGTCAAGACAGGACCCTGTATCTGCATTGCCATTGGTTAAGTTCTAAAAGCAACACTACTCCTCCTCCCTCAGCTCTAAAACTTCCTCTCCCTGTCCTGGTGCAGACTGTGGTACTGATGAATGACTTGGCAACTGTGCTGGATGCCCAGGGCCTCTATGATGAGGCATATACACATGTGAAGAGGGCATCTGAATTGGCAAAGCAGACTGAACACCCTGAGGAGCACATGGTGCTGAATAACCTTGCAGGAATTCTGATGCACAGAGGTAAGTAGTGACACCCAGCCCAAGCAGGAAAGGTGATTTATTTGCTTATAACTCTCTTGATTGCAGTAAGGGGGTGGGGGGAGGAGAGTGAGGGAGCAAGGCCTGTGCTGTGGCAATGAACATGGGATAGGGACTTCAGTGCTGCTGTAGCACTGCTCTCCTTCCCACTCAGTATAATAGCCCTGGCTTGTCTTAAACAACATTTTATGCTGCTTTCAAATTTTAACCTGTCAAGTGAAGATGCCTGTACTGATTGGTTGGGGGTAAGGGGGAGAGTTGGTGCCTTGGAGGCAAGTGACTTTAAATTGAGTTGAATTCTTACCTACCACTCCTTGACAGCCACATCCCATCCCTGAGCTCTTAAGCTAGGGGTAGCTGTGTTGGGCTGGCTGCAGCTAATGCTCCATCCCTCATACAGTTAGTTCCATGGGCTGAAGACTCTGCAACCATAGAGCAAGATTCATATCTAACCTTTAAATTCTGGAGCTCAGACATGGCTGCTGCCCTGCTCTGCACACAAGGGGAGTAGCTCTGATTAGCAAAGCATGAACAGCCCTTGGTAAAGCTTGTCTGTCTTACTGCTGCAATGCAGGAGCAGCGCTGCTGCCAGGGAAGAGTGAATCACGGGGTTCTAGGCTGGCAGGAGTGGAGGGGACTCTCCACACCTCCTTCATCCTCAGATCCTGCCTGGGACAGGCTAGCTGAGGAGCTGGTTCCGTTAGTGACAGCTGCTCATGTACAGAAAGAGCAATGAGGGGAGGGAATGGGACAGAGCTGGCTTTTATTTTCTAGATGGAGAACAATTCCCTTTCAACCATGACCTAAAGCCCAGTCCTCCCTGGTTTGTGCCTGACTGTTCCAAGCAGTACTTTAAGTGTAATCACTCAGCTTAGGAGGGAGGCAGGGGTGGGTGTAACATTCACTTTGCTTTCTTCCTCCACTGAACACAGAAGACTTTCTGCAAGCAAAAGACGTGTACAGAAAAGCCCTGAAACAGGCAGAGCTGAAAGGAGACACTGCATCCATGAAGCACATACAGGAAGAACTAGCAGAGCTGGCCAAGAGGAGAAAGCAGTCAAACTGAACATGTGATGCACAAATGAGGGAGGCTTGAAGTAGCTTGGACTGAATGAACTGCTGAAGGCAAGATGGTGGATTATATAAAACACAGGAAGGCTGGGACCTGTTGCCATTTTCAGTGGGAACTAAAATAGCTTAACTCCAGGTTCAGTACTGAGTAAGTACAAGAAAGGAGGTACTGGTTTTGACAAACTCAAAATAAAGCTTTGATTGAATTGCTGGAGGCTAAAGGCTTATTAGTCCATGAACAGAGTGCACTGAACTGTACTTGA
Source organism: Gopherus flavomarginatus (assembly GCF_025201925.1). NCBI lineage: Eukaryota > Metazoa > Chordata > Testudines > Testudinidae > Gopherus > Gopherus flavomarginatus. The sequence continues at coordinate 22,311,638 of NC_066635.1, read as the reverse complement.
TTACCAAGTTTAAATGTGCTCTGCTTTAATCTGAGGTCTATCACTACTGTGGGAAGTGGATTCACTGGGAGCGTTGACCAGTGCTCAGAATGGTATGCTTTTTAAACATTACAAGTCACGAGAGCTCCTGCTGAATGCCTCAACTGGAACAGTAAAATTATCACTAGTGCTTTCTCACTTTCCCTTTACCTTGCTAGAGCACCACTAGTGCTGAGCACAGCAATGCAGAGCCATTTACATCAAAGGAAGGAGGGGACAGGGTGGTAGTAAAAAGCAGTTTCATTTAGCTTTTAAGTGAGAAGGGATAGAACCATTAATATAGGCCAAGCCTGCTTTTTTTTTTTTTCCGTTCCTTCCAACTGCAGGGAAAAAATGCCCTTAAGGCACTTCAGCTAGACTGCTGGGATAGGCTGTGGTATAGGAGGATTAGCAGGTGGGTAGGGTACAAACCCTGGGACTCTTAAGTCAAACAGGGACTGCTGCAGAAGAGGTAAAATGGGGCCACTTCTCCCCCAGCATCAGAACTGTGCAGAGGGATCCCTTCCCCACTGGCATCCACCCCTTCTCCTAGCTATATGACCTTTAGGAAAAACCACAGGGAGGTCAAGGTAAACTGAACCAGGTACAGGAACCAATTCAAGCAGGGCCTGATGAACAGAAGTAGGCAGTGGCTTTCCTGTAGTCTTTACTCTAAATATTCTCTCCCACCTTAGCCCCACTGAAAGGATTAAAAAAACTAAACCAGAAAGTTGTGGAACAAATATGCACCATACCATGCTCACATTGTTCACTGGGCTTCTCTATTTTAGCCCTCTCTCTTGTCTACGTACATGGTAAGGCCAGTGTGAGAGAGACTGGTGCATGCTCTGTGCACAGGGGCTTGCATAATAAGACCCATTCCCAGTTGGCTGTTAGGTACCATGAATCATGTTTAGGAATGTCATCACTTAATCTGGTTCAGTTCCCCTCTGTAAAATGGAAATGATAGCCCTCCCCTGGAGTGTGAGGCACTTACACTACCACTAGTGAGCCTTTAGAGACCTGCCTTAGCACATTTTGTTTCCATTTTTGAAAGGTGCTGTCTGTACTGGAGAGCTGATCTGTCTCTTCTAGACCACAGTAAGTATCCACAAATTCACCCCTTGTGAGGGGAAGGTTGTTCTCTGTTCCCAAGACAGGTCATTTGTTCGGAAATCAGATATTATTCCACTTCAGTTTCACCTCCAGTGCCCAGAGTGCACTTACTGAGCAAGACCCAGTTAACTGCTTGTTCAAGATTTTCCTTCCACCGTATAATGGTTACAAAACTCAGTTATTATTGGATGTTGCTAAACACCTGAAGCTTCCTGCTGCAAGAGGTGGTTCTGCTCAAAAACAATGACAGGAGTGCCTTCTCAACCTAGCACTGGAGCACTGTACTTCCTACTGATATGCAGATGTGTGGGTTGTAACACAAATAGCCTTTGAGAACAGTTCATAGCAAGCCTACCCAAGAGGGAAGGATAAAATGAAGATTGTTATAACAATCCTAAGGAAGTTAAGTGGGCAGAATTACTTCAAAGTAGCATCACACAAGTGGAGCTAGCTTTGGGGTTTTCAAGAAGCAGAGTGGGTAAGAGGTTTGTTTACCATCATATTCAAGAGCACACTTTGGTGTAATGTGCACACCTGAACATTGTTACTGTTCAGATTACTTACATTAGTGGTGTTAGGCAGCAGATCAGTTAATCTTCAATGCATTCAGGTGTGGTCCTCTCTAGATTGCATAGCTTGGCATTCTAGCAGGAATGCATGAACTCCTAGGCCAGTTTAGTGAATAGTGGGGCTAGGGGCCTGATTTCCAAGCTTAGGCCTCCTATTATTACAAGTGCAGGTTTGTCTCCATGAAGAAGAATTGCTAAGGGAAGATAAAACAATTACAGGCTCGGGTGTGCCCACAGAGAATGAAGGACTAAATACCCTATGTGTTTTATACCACATTCACTGTAGTGTGAGCATGCAGTTGCCAGATGGACTTCTATTTCCTAGAACTCCAATGGTCTATTCTAGTGGTGTAATCTGAGACTACTTGAATTTCAATGCCCTACAGGGTGCTTCAGCTGTTTCTGTCAAGTGTTTTTGTCATTCTCATCAACACAGCTTGATGCTGCAAAACAAGAGGGACACAGAGCAAAAGGAAATGGAGAACTGATCCCCTTTATTGATTGGTCTGAATCCAGAAGTCATTGTCTACTGAAGACATTTTGTGGAAAAAAACTGAATTTTAGCATGACGCATGGGTTTTTTCAAGTCTTAAATGTTTTCATATCAGAATCACTGAACATATCAAGAGGAAAACATTGTGAAAGCACTGATCAGAAATCAACAGTTACAAATTTTGTAGTAAACTACTTTTGTAAACAATGATTTACAGCCACTTTCCTGTTTGAAACAGGCCAGGTATAATTCCATATTCAAAGGCTACTGGATTTTTTTTTAATAATGCTTAGGCTCTGGGTATTATCAAAAATTAAAACTTAAGGAACCCTAAAAAAATTGCTTCACAATAAGAAAAACAAAAGGAGATGTGCAAATGCCACTCTTATCCTATGCCTCTGAGGGTTATTCCGCAAAAGAGGGGCTGCTTGACTACCCTTATTTAGTTAGGATACCTTGCAGCATCAGTAAAGAGAACACACAGATTTCCCTCCTTTATGTAAATTCGGCTAAAGAACAGATGATGATCATACAGTACAATTAACCACAGGCTTTGCAGGTACAAGCCTCTATTTCAAACATACTGATGTTTCGTTACACTGAGGAAAGGAGAAAAGACGAACTTTGGAATGGCACTCCATTTTTCACTTTCCCAAATTTAAATTTACAATGTGGGGAGACCAACTTATAGCAGTGTGTCCTTGAAGATGAGTAAAGAAAATAAAGGACAGTTAAAATCAGGGGGATAGGGACTCCAAACAGAGTTGTTCACTTTACACCTGACATGCTTCAGGGTTTTCACATTTTTCAGGAGGACTAAAGTTTTTAACACTTCCAACTGATTTTAACGCTGCAGGATACAGCATTTAAATACAGCAGCAAAGCAAATCTGCAATACTTATAGCTCATCAAGTTTCCAAGACAGACTGCAAACCAGCAGAGAGGAGTCTAAAATCTCCTGTTGGTTTCTCTTTCCTACAGTTGGGACAACCTGGGGCTCTCTTCAATAAAGTACAACACACTTTAAAAAGATTTACAGCACAAGGGGTTCTGTACCTCTTCCCATTTGTTAAATACAGGCAAAGGGCATCACAGACCTATGAAACACAGCACCTGCATGGACTCCAAGTTACAAATTTGTATACCTTCCAGACATAAGGAATTGCAAATACAGGTCTAAAATTAAACTTTCTTCAGTAGGCTGAAAGATTGTGATAAGTTTGACAACCTCTTCCTGAGACAAATGTTGAATATGGTCTTGGTTCAAATTGCTGAAGGGACACATGCTGCTTAAATGTTTCATTTAATATTTGACTTTGCCACCCACCCATTCAATAGTTTTCTCCCCATATCAATACTTGTCTCCTTGTACCCCAGAGCACTTAAACTCATGGTCCTGGGGCCAGTGCAACCATATGAAAACGAAACATGGCAGATTCCAACTGACACAGTGGCCACACTAATCAGATGCATATACTACAAGTATATTACTACAGTAGAGGCCTCCAATTCCAGCAGGCACTGACAGATGAATGGATAAAAGGACCCTCTTCTAGTACCATAAGCAATTTTTTTTTTTAGAGAGTCTCTATCAAGTAAAGTTTAGGGGTTGGTTCAATATTAAAAAAAACAGGTTTCTATGCAAATCACTTCTTACTGGACTAGGTTTTAAAATGCATGTTAAAAGATTTAACAATTAGAATGAAGTGAGCAGTAACCACCGTATCTTTTTCAAACTGGCTGTCAGAGCCCAGAAAGTTGACTCTCATATTTCTTGATTACAAAGCTCAGAAGTAGCTTTATTTATTTATTTTTAAACTAGAGCAGTGGATATATTTTTCTTGATGGACCCAACAACCCACCCAGAGCCTTTGTTAAGTTAAGCAATCTGCTGTGATTTATATGGATATTTATGGTAGTAAAATTTGTTTAAAATAGTAGCCTTTTTCAGCTGTATACAATGCAGAAACAGAAAACATTAAAATAGTCTTTTGGGGCACAGTTAAATTACCAGTGTGCGTAACAGTGAGGTATGACTCCAGAAGCTGCTTGGTTGGGTTTTATGTTATTGTTTTTTCTTTTTAAACTGAACCATAAACATACCCATGCAATAATATTTCTGCAGTGTTGCTAAATAAAACTGACCACACTGAAAATTTACAATGTGGCAGAAATTTAAAAATTAAAGAAATATATCATCTTACCCCAGCAGACCTGACTATGTTAATGTACAGAATTTAAGGGGTCAGTCTTAAAAATCAACATTTTCACAAGAGCTTGAACACCACTGTGTCTAGGGAAAAAATTAAATTGAAGCACACCACCAGTAAGAGGTGGCACTGCATTAACAGGCAATGATGCTATGTCGGTTGGGAGAGTAAGGTATGAAGAGTACTCTACACTTGAGAAAATGCTTTAAAAAAAAATTACAAAATGACCCCTAAGGCTTATGCAATGACTGAATGTAAGTACACCAGAGACTATAGCAAGGGAAAAAAAACACTGCAAAAAGTACTCTCTATTTACAGAAGAATGATTTAAAGACATTATGGTTTTCTTTACAAATAGATGCAGAACAGGAATAGTCCACTTTTTAAAAAGTCTTTACATATTTATTTTTAGTACATCAACCCTCCTCGATCACGATCCTCCTACACGTGGTCTGTGCAGATGGAATCTTTTCGATTTACTCTCCAAATAGCTCCCCATCATCTCTTCGTGCGTGGCCCTTGCTCTCTTGGGAAGTCCCTTTGGGCATAAGTCAAAAATAAGAGTTTTTTCGACCCACAAATTAAAAAAAAACTCTGCATAGTTCAGTCATCACTGTCAGACAGAGTCTCATATTGTGCTGAAAGCAGTGGTGCAGGCTCTCGCTCCCAGATCCTGTTCTGTTGGTGAGTGGCTGCTTGGCTCATGGATGGCGGGGCACATGCAATGGACGTTGGTGGTGTACTGCTGAGCATCCGCATTGTCAAGGGGTTGTAAGGAAACTGAGTTGATCCTAAGCCAAAAAAGTTTAACTCAAATAAGACAGGCATCACTCCAACCAGATCTTCAAGACTTAACTTTGTTTTCACTACATGAATAGACGTGTGACAGATCAGAAGTCAACACTGGCATTTTCCACCAAGATTCCAGAACCTAATAATTTTAACACCAGACCCCTGAGAAAGGGAAAGTTAAATTCACTCCTTAAAATTCCCATTAGTTTATAACAGCCAGGATCACATGTAATCTGTTTACAGGGAGGCCAACTCTTGATTACCATCATCTTTGTTTACGTGTGCAGCTTTAACTCAGAACATTGCAGGAAACACAACTAGTCATTCACCACATTTCTTTGGCATATGAACCTCATAATATTGGTTTTATAATACAATGGGTTTCAGTTTCAGGGATTACAGTGATCCTTCAAGCTCTGTGGATCAAAAATTTCCCAGAACCAGTTTTCCACCGGTGCCTCTCACTGTACAGTGAAGAGTTGGTTGCAAGGATCAGATAGGAAGTAATTTTTTTCTGTTTTCAAAGTTTAAACATAATTTCACTCATCTCTGGTGACTCAGCTGCTGATAAAGAATATTACAATTTTTGAGAGGACTAATTAAACCACTTGTGGTGTGAATGACCTACTTTGGTGTTAAAATGCCTGGTAGAACATTGCCTTCCCTTATAAAGAGATGGTTTGCTACTCTGCACATATCTGATTTAGAAAAGATCCCTGTTTAATGAATGTGGATACTGTGATGATTTGGCCCAGACACTTAAAATGGGTCTTTCCACATCTAACCTTACCAATTCTAGTTCTGTTATTTTTTAGTAGTATTTCTGGCAACATTTCTCACCTGTTGAAGAAGGCCTGTCTTCCCAGGCCCACACTGGAGTCTGCCTGTGGTAATCTCCTTCTGAATGTACAGATGAGACAGAGGAAGGTCTCTCAGTTCCTAAGTATCCCTGCCCAGGAATAGGAGATTTAGACTTCCTACTATTAGACTTGCCAATTAACTTCTGCTTGCCAACTCCCCCTCCTGAAAATGGAAGTCACAGTAAAAAGATTATTTAAAAAAAAAAATTACAATTTAGACTCAATAATAAATTTATAACCAAACTGCCATATAGCAAGCTAAATTGTATAAAGAGATTCCTTTCAGCAAATCAAATCTGGATTTCTTAACTTGGAGACAAGTATCAGAGGGGTAGCCGTGTTAGTCTGGATCTGAAAAAGCAGCGAAGAGTTCTGTGGCACCTTATAGATGTTTTGGAGCATGAGCTTTCGTGGTGAATACCCACTTCGTCGGAAGTCACAGTAAAAAGATTATTTAAAAAAAATTCACCCACGAAAGCTCATGCTCCAAAACGTCTGTTAGTCTATAAGGTGCCACAGAACTCTTTGCTGCTTTAACTTGGAGAGTTACCTTTAACCCTCTGGTGGTAGCAGCCTATAGCTTCTGTTTGCTGTTCATGCACCATTGCTGAGAAATCCCCAGAGCTCTGCGCGGATATGAAAAGGTATCCACAGAGCTGCAGGTCTCTACCGGGAACCACAGCAACGAAAGCAGCATATATCAGGCCACCGCTCCCAGAAGCCAGCACCCCGTGGCAGCCACGCCGGAGGAGCTGCCAGCACAGAGCGCTGGCTCCTGGGAGTGGTGGCCCGACATGCTGCTGCTTTTGCCGTTACAGTTTCTAATAGTCCTGCAGCTCTGTGGATACCGATTTATATCTGGGGATATAAATTTTGTATCCGTGCAGGGCTCTAGAAATCCCCACTCCTATCATCAAAGGGTTAATTCTTCAGTGGAGAGGGCCATGTAATGCATTTCCTTCCCTTTGAAGAGACAGGTTACTTTCACCTAATGCTAGCTACAGTTACCATGCATTAGTCAGCCATTTTGCAAAGGTTTGTGTACACTCTTTAGAGGTGCTGTTCCAGGTAGGCATCTTTCTATACCACAACACTATGCAGGTGCACCCCTCCTGATTCCATCCTTGCCTATCATAGCCCCCATGTTTTCAGAAAAGAAACATTGGCTAAGACTCTGGAGTACCAGCACTGCTTCTTTGAACTGGAGGGGACATTGCTGAAGAACGAGGCACCCGTCCCCAACCCAAGGGGTGAACATGTTGCCTCCATAGCACTGTCAGGGAGCATGGATTTCTCAGTTTTCATGATTTCACGCTCTCTTAACTACTTCAATTACACCCCACAATTACTACCCGTCCGTCTCAAGGCCTTGCAATTCTGACGAGCTGTAAAATGATTTCTCACCTGAATTGGGTGATGGATTAGCTTCCTCTCTACGGGCCTCGCTATTAGCTGAGACTGCAGGGTTGGAACTACCAGGTGCTATCCCCATAGTCTGAGACATTACAACTCCATGATCCTCCCCTTTGTCATCAAAGCTGCCCATCAATGCCTTCCTAATAATGTCTTCCAGACCCAGATTACTGGCAGGATCTGCAAAGGAATGACCCCTAGAACTGACTGCACCTGGGAGAAGAAGAAATTGTGAGGGGAAGGATGGGAGAGGAGGACAAAATACACCTCAAAAGAATTATAACAAAGAGACAAGGGAGACGATTTTAAAGGGACAGAGGAAGAATGAAAAAAAAAACAAAACAAAGATGAGCAGTTTATGCAAAGCTTCATGCACCAAGCAGCTCACAATGGCTACAATTTAGACATGCCAGCAGCAAACATTAAAGAGCCATGTCAATTATGTCAGTCTCCTGTTTGCATGAGGATAAGATACTTACATGTGCATTAAAAATTAAGAGCCAAGGCAGTTAAGGATGCCAATTTTGACAGAATATTAATCAAAATCAGAATATTAATCAATTAAAATATGTTGGTCATAAAAGGAGACCATCCAGAAAACAGGATTTCTCTCAAGATGAAACATTAAAATTGTATGTTGCGACAATTATTTTACAAGTTAAATACTAAATAGAGAACGCTGGGCAAATATTGATCTTCACAACCTCTCCCCCCTCATCAAGGGAAAATCAATATTTTAAAGATGGGGAAAACGGAGGTAGAGTGGTAATGTGATTTGCCCAAAGTCAGAAAGGGAGTTCGTGGCACAGCTTGGATTACCACCTCCGATTGCCTCTATTAGTGACAAGTTATGAACTACACCGTGATTAGGCAGGAGACCGGAGAAGTGTTTAATAGTTACTAATAAACGAGGAGTACTTTAGGACAATTTCTTAACTGATGTGAAGCTACCCAGAGAACTTAATGTAAATACAGCAAATACTTGAGTAATAGCTCCGTTTCTTCCTTCTATTTAAATAAAGTTTATGAGAATTCAGAAAATAAATTTAGCTATGAACTGTTTTAGTAGAGAACTTTGTTGCAAGTGTTCACAATTTTGATTAAATGAGATGCTAAGGAAAAGATATTTGCATGATTATGATGACAGTGCAAGAAAATTACAAGCCAAACTCTAGTACAAATTAGATTTCTGCCTTAATTGCACTTTAGACATACATTCAAATTCCCTTTTATATTCATTTTGCTTTTCCTTTATGTACTGAAACAGGAATTTCCACATTTAGGGCTCTACTGGCTTATTTCTGCGTTTGCCCCCCCTCTCACTCCCTTCTTATTTCAGAGTTTCTCAATTCACCTGTTAAAAAGTATTACAATTGGCAAATTCTGTTACAAGTAGTGTTTCAGAAAGATTTACCTGAGGTAGTGACTGCTGGCAAATTAAATATTTCAGTTCCTGGCTGAGCAGTTGCTGCAATTAAAACACAACATTTAAGTTTGTTTTATATTACTGAGAAACTCTACACATGTACTAATGTGTATGAGTATTTGAAGAGTCTTCTCTCATTAATGTGCAACTTTATCTGCTGTGACTTCACCTTTGGGTTTTAGTGCAGTGAATGTGAACCACTGGTTGCTCAGTATAGTAAAACTATGTACAGAGGTTCATCTTTAATGTTGGTCCATAAACACAACCTCAGACAATCTGTCTGTGAGCTTTCCTTTCCCTTAAAAATACTCTTTCAGACACTAGATGGACCTTTGAAGGTTTTCCTGGTCTTGGAAGTCTTTAAAATGCTTAAAAAAAAAGAAGAGCTGCTATGTTTATTTCCCTGGTTGAACACACATTTTCGTGAAAATATCGTATGAATTTTGATACCACATATGTCTTTACTTACGACCATTTAGAACTACTTTGAATTAATTTTTCCAGACATTTCAAATGACTGGATTTATAAACACAAACATTATGTAATATCTTTAATAATCTGAGATTGCAGATTATTGACCTGTTACTGACATGAAGCAAACAGATAATCAGCTAATGACAGTGGTGGATAGTATATTAGCGTTCTAAAAGTCGAGATGAAAGTTTAGCTGAAATGTATTCGTGTAACACAGCAGGATTTATCACACATACCCACTATGGTCTATTAAAAGACGATGACAATGTTTACCACACTTATTTACATGTTCCCAGTACTTACAATGTTCTCACAGAATGAGACAACATGGGCTTAGCATATGTCTAACACCACAAATAATGCTAGCATCACTGAGCCTACTTATGTAAAGAAGAGATTTTTGTAAAGGCAAGGACACCCAAATCCACAGCCCTTCCATCAGTTTTAAGAAGAGCAACATTTAGAAGACATTCCAAAACAATTAAGTAGACTTCTGTGAAACAAAAATTATCTTCTTGCTCATTGAATGCATATTCCACTTTTAGCAGAGAGGTGTGCTCTAACCACAAGCATGAAAGGATTAGGAGCCAAATTAAATTCTCTTTACTGCTAACTGAAATCCCCATTTTGCTGGAATAAGTTTATTCAGGAAAGTACAATATGGTGCTAGTAACATGTTCCACCATGTTGATATTTGCTTCCCAAACTATATGCAACTTATTTGTGGTTTCGAGGTTGCCTAATTGACACCCATAATTACAAGAGCAAACAACAAAAAGGAGTCTTTGAAGCCCCTCTGGCAGCATGACACCACTTCAGCAGAAAACACGTAAGCAAGCTTATGTTTACATATCTTATACATCAAATGGAAAACCCCAATAAATCATACATGGATAAGAGTGCAGGTTTTTGCCCAATGTTTCGTGGCTCCAAAATAAAATGCTTGCCCTTAGTTTACAGAAGATGTTTCCCTCTCGCAAACAAAATATTAACCTTGTAATTGTAAAATAAACTCCTACATACAAGAACAAAATATTGTGACAGACCCAGACCAGTGGGGTACAGGAGTCTGGTAGAGGGCAAATATACTGGTCACTGGAGGAGTAGTCTTCTGTTCCTTGAGTGACCAGAGCAGGGGCTGCACTAGATCAATCAGGAACCTGCTAGAGCCAATTAAGGCAGACAGGCTGATTAGATCACCTGCAGCCAATCAAGGCAGGCTAATCAGGGCACCTGGGTTTAAAAAGGAGCTCACTCCAGTCAGGCTCGAGAAGCCAGAGGAGAGGAAGTGCGTGTGAGGAGCTGGGAGCAAGAGGCACAAGGAGCTAAGAGCGAGAGGGTGTGCTGCTGGAGGACTAAGTAGTACAAGCGTTATCAGACACCAGGAGGAAGGTCCTGTGGTGAGGATGAAGAAGGTGTATGGAGGAGGCCATGGGGAAGTAGCCCAGGGAGTTGTAGCTGTCATGGAGCTGTTACAAGAGGCACTATAGACAGCTGCAATCCACAGGGCCCTGGGCTGGAACCTGGAGTAGAGGGCGGGCCGGGGTTCCCCCCAAACCTCCCAACTCCTGATCAGACACAGGAGGAGTTGATCCAGACTGTGGGGAAGATCACTGAGGTGAGCAAATCTCCCAATAAGTGCAGGACCCACCAAAGTAGAGGAGGAACTTTGTCACAATATATATGGCGCAACTTCCAAGTGTTTGGTAGTAATTTTTTAAAACATAACATTAAATAAAACAAAAAATATTTGAAACAGGACTGGGTTAGGCTTTGCACTATTGCCATCCAAGGATACCCTACATTAGAAAATGCAATGAGAAAGTGAAGTCCCACTTACCCATGTCAGAGTCACCTCCACCAGAGGAGTTCAACTTACGAAATATCTCCTGTTTCTTGGACTTCACCATTGGAGAGGTGTTTTCAAGCTTGGTGAAAAATGAAGGGAGGTAACTTATACTCCCTGGAGAGCGAGAGTCAGTCCTGCCAAGACCAACATGTGTCAAAAGATGAACTACATATCAACATGCATTGCTTTAAAAACTTTCCCATCACTTCTAAACTCTGACATGAGTTTACATCAGAGGCCCAAATTCAACATATCTTATAACCCCCATCAGCAATCTTATACAGAATAGCTATATATCCCATAGATCTATACACTCAACTATTGTCTCCATTACTTTAGAGACACCCAAACTTTGCCCAAGTGAGTGCCAGACTGATGGCTTGCCAAGCACATAATCACTACCACATCTCAATGCATTTGATCTGTGTATCTTAAAGCAATTGACAATGGAGGTAAGTATCAATATTTCTATTATACTAACAGAGAATCTGAAGCATAAAGTGGTTAAGTGACGCACACAAGGCCAGGGCCACAGTCAAGAGCAGAACCCAAGGCTCCTGACTCTTAGTCCTGTGCTCTAGCCACTCAACCAGGTTGCCTCTGAAAGTTAAGAGGAGATTCAATTTTCCAAGAATTTTTATAATTCTGGGGCCTAAACCAGTTGATTCTTTAAAAACACATTGGTTGCAATGAAAAACTCAAAGATTGTATTATGAAAGGTCTTTCACCCATGCCTCTCAAAATGCTTTACATACAGTGAATTTAAACATCTCTTGGAAGTAGGTAAGTACACACCCATCTGTAAACAGGGTAGACAGAGTCGCTAAGTGACTTGCCCACAGTACCAGTATCAGGAACAGAATTTACAAGCCTTGATTCCTACTACACTGCTCTTGCCATTAGACAATAGTGCCTCACTTCAGAAATCAGAGCTGCTGCTGACCACTCAGATACAGGTTAAGATACAGTAAGTTCAGTTTTTAGACATACCTCTGTTCAGCAGGCTCATTTCTTTGGGAAAGCAATATAATATTGTCTTGTTTCTCATGTACAACTGGGACCTGCGGCGGTGAGATTGGCTCATAGGGTTCTGAAGAGACATGACTTCTCTCTGGGGACTTCCCAGGTCTACATTTTTAATATAAAGAAGAGGTACTCTTCAGATGTGTAACAAGCACAATTAAAAAACTCCAGTAATCAAAGATCAAGTCTATATTGCTTATATACCATTTAAGTCTATGGTATCCTCTGGGATGAAAGATATTACAGAAACACAAGACTTCAGACTATCCACATAAATGATTAATTTCTATGAGCTTTACGTATTTACATCTCTTCCTTCCCTCAAAGCTTGAAGATCAAGTGCAGGTAAATCTAGTATAAATGTGCAGACGGCTATAATCTACACTGTAGCACCAGTGAGTATTTATCATTTTCCTTACTACACTGTTAGAAAGTTAAGCCATATATTCCTTCTATTTGTTGAAGAAAGAAGACATAAAATGTAAGTTGCCTTTGGACAGCTAAGAAAGGTTGAAGGATAAACCTACTTCAAATCAGTTAAGCCTAATCCACTGTTAATTTTTATTGGCTACTTATGCAGGCATGGGTTGAATTTACGGTCAAACCAAAAAGCCACCACTTCACCTTGCTCTGGATTTGTCAGAGAGATTTTCAGGAGACACTCTGGCACTTGGCCGTTGATGGTGAACAGACTGTGACTGTGACTCGGGGCTGTAGCGGTTTGAAGCCTTTGCCCGAGTAGGGGTAGTAGCTGCAGCAGGAGCAGAGTTCTGGAATGTACTAGTCGGAGGCTGCAGGGATACTTGTGAGGCCACTTGGTTTCTAGCAAAGTCTTGTGTAATAATTTGCTGGTTGGGGGCAACAAAACAAAACAAG